>NW_003852429.1:13053454-13061225 GCF_000181295.1 Otolemur garnettii
GGGTTGGAATGTTCTTCCTTTTCCAGTTGCTTGAGATGATCCATTAAGCTACTGACTTGCCCTCTTTCTGTTCTCTTGAGGAAGCTTTCAATGCTATAAATTTCCCTCTTCAGACTGCCTTTGCAGTATCCCACAGGTTTTGATAATTCGTGTCTTCATTGTTATTTTGTTCCAAAAATTTGGTAATTTTCTTAATCTCACCTTTGACCCAGCTATCATTCGGCATAAGGTTATTTAGTTTCCATGACTTTGAGTGTGAAGATGCCTGTTGTTGTTGAGTTCAAATTTTATTCTGTGATTGTTGGAGAAAATACAAGAAATTTCTATTATTTTAAATTTGCTGAGGTTAGACTTATGACCTAAGATGTGATCAATTGTGCAGGATGTTCCATGGGCTGATGAGAAGAATGTGTATTCAGGTTTATTAGGATGAAAGGTTCTGTGGATGTCCATTAAGTCCACTATTATAGGATCAAGTTTATGTTCAATATTTCTTTGTTTAGTTTTTTTTTCTTGGAGGATCTGTCCAACACTGCCAAAAGGGTGTTAAGATCTCTAATTATTATAGTGCAAGAAGATAGCAAATTGTTCATGTCTGTTAGGGTTTCCTTTATAAATTGAGGCACATTCTGGTAGCATGCATAAATGTTAACAATTGAAATATCTTCATATTAAGTGTTTCCCTTGACAAATATGAAGTGACCATCCTTATCTTTCCTTACCTTTGTTGGTTTAAAGCCTATTGAATCTGCAAATAAAATGAAGACTTTACCTCTTTTATCTTTACATGGATGGAGCTGGAACATATTCTTAGTAAAGTATCTCAAGAATGGAATAAAAAGTATCCAATATACTCAGTACTATAATGAAACCAATATATATCATGAATGATAAAACACAACTATAGCCCAGAATGAAGGAGGGAAGAGGAAGGGGAGGGGAAGGGATGGGGGAGGCTGGGTGGAGGGAGCGTAATCAGTAGAACCTCACCTCTGGTGCATATCACAAGGATACATGTCAGATCTATTAATTAAGAGTAGAGTATAAATTTTTTAACACAACAATTAAGTAAGAGAGGTGAAGGCTATGTTAACCAGTTTCATGTAAGGACTCCAAATTGCATATAAAATCAGTGCATTGTACTGCATAAATGCCTTAATGTATACAGCTATGATTTAATAAAAAATAAAACAAATGAAAAGAGCCAAAAAAAGAAAAATTAGGACATGCACACACACACGTTAAAAAGAAAAAAAAAAGGAAAAAAGAAAATCTGAAGGCAGAACTGTGAAAGGCCCTTCAGGAAGCCAGGTGTTACACTGAGCATGTGCAGTGGCCACTGTTGCTTGGCCAAAGAGTGCACTTGCCAAGAAATACTCCCTGTACAAGCCACTGGGTCTTATGCACTGCAAGAGAACTGATACCCTATGCGGCACTAAACCCAAGCTGTAATAAAGAGAAGGCCCTGAAATTAGCTTCAAAGTATTTGAGTACAATCCATACTGAACTGTATGGAATTTGAAGCCACTCCAGAGCCCAGGTTAGCTCCATCATAGCCTGCCTGGTCTCACATCACCACAGCAGAGGCCTGATAAAAAAAATCCATGAAACTTTACAAACAATGCTATTTATTTAACTTCCTACTGTTCTTAAAGTCATTTAATTAACAATTACAAGGTGTTTAAAAAAGAAAGAACAAATGAGCAAGATCTTAGAATTATCAGAGAAATACTTTAAAATGACAGTGTTAAACATTTGAAAAGATTTAGTGAAAATGATAGACAATATGTGTCCATGGATGGAAATTTTTAAGAAAACCTCTTTAATCATGCTGGACCTCGAATAAACACTTTGTAAATAATGGTTGATTATATTGAAAATTAAGATTAAGTTTGTTACCCTTTCTAATTCTCTGATCAAATCTGATATAATTATATGACAGCTATCAAACACATATAGAAAATACATTATTTTAAATGTAATCCGATTAAAATGATATATATGTATACACACATTTATCAACATATACAGATAAATATAGATATGTCTACTAGTGCCAAGACTAGACTTTGTTTTATTAGAACTATTTTAATTTATGAAATAAGAAATAGGAAGAAAACACATAACCATTAGATAATATTATAAGTATTACAAAGGCAGAAACAAAATTTTTTAACTACAAATATCAGACCAAACTATATCAAATTCTTAGTACTAAAAACTGAAATTAAAATATTGGTCTGTACAAGACTGCAATATTACCAGCTATTCTTTTCACTAGCAACCAAATTTAAAATGAAATGCATTGATTTGTAACAGTAAGAAAAATATAAAGAAAATGGAAATAATCCTAACAAACTAAGGTTCAAAGATGTTATGTTAAAAATCCATGCATCTTTACTGAAAGGCAGGGAAGTCCTAAATAAACAAGAACTGTATCATTTGGATGGATAGTAAAATGTTGGAGTGATGAAAGTTATTGAGTTAATCTCTAAACGCAGTTTGAAATCAGTCTAAAAGATATGTGAAATTTCTTTCATAAATTTGAAGTGCTTGTTTTGTATAACAGAAATATGTAAACAATAGATAACTTTGAAAAGTAACAAAGAAGTTCATGTGACTTAGGAGAGATATTAAAACATAAGATAATTCATTAAATATTATCTGGTGCCCTCAGGTACCAATGAAAGGAAATACACTAACGGATTTCACGTAAGACTCATAAAAATGCTGAAACTTATATAATAGGGCTACATTTTTAAATCATGAGAAAAGGATAAATTAGTCAATGGATGCTAAAGCCACCAAAGGTCCACATACACTGGATTTCCCAAGAAAAATAGATGATAAACTCCTAAACAGTATGGATTTGTAATGCATTTTTCTCATTATATCAAGTTTTTACCTGATAGTAATTGGTTCTTCAATTTTTTTGTTAAAATGATCTCACCTTTTCTTTAACTTTGAGCAAAGATTTCCCTCTCACAAACAACTTTTCTCAATTTATTGATGATTTTGTGATTGTTGAGATAAAAAGATTTTTAAATGGCTCTGCTTACTCCAGACTAAAAATTAGGCACCCACGTATTTTCTCATAAATAAAGAGTATTTTTATTTAGTTTCTAAGTTCTACTGCTATGCTCTCTGAATTCCTTAATTACTAAAATCTCTAATTTTTTCCCCCTTTGGATGCGGTAGTGTCTGTTTTTTGCTGCCTGAATTTTAATGTAACTTTTTTTTTTTCAGTTAATATTGCCAAGGACAATTATGTGTGGTTTTGTTCCACTTGAATTTCCATTTGAAGCTCTAGTTTATCTTCTGTGAAATTGTTAAGGCCTTTACTTGACTTGATCTCTGTACGTTTTTCAAGCTAATTCAGAAAAGCTTTTATTCAATTTAAAATAATCACATTTTTATTTGGAATGGAGATGAAATTTTTAAGAGAAAGCCAGTGCTTTTTTGCCTTGTTATTATTCATTAAATCTTTCACAAAGTTAGGTAAAACTCTGTACTCATTACTTTTCTAGGAAAGCTTCTTCCTTTTGGCTTTTTAAATGTACTTTTTCCCATAATATGTAAATTTACTTCACCTTGTACATAAAGGACAGGGTAATCATAGGTTTCATACCTGTATATAAGGCTAGTTAAAAACGGATGTTAGATAGCAATGACTTGTATTAACTTGTTGAAAGTAGTTTTATTTGGGGGCAGTGCCTGTGGCTCAAAGGAGTAGGGTGCTGGCCCCATATACTGGGCCTGGCCAAAAACTGCAAAAAAAAAAAAATATTTAATATAGAAAGAATTTAAAGATGCAATATATTAATAAGATGAATTTAAACCTAAACCGCTCTAAGCAAGGCACATATTTTCACATACGAAGGACCACAGTGCATTGATCTAAACTTGTGAGGTGAGAAATACTCTTACCACATATGTTCTCCCTTCCTGTTTCTATTTACTACTAAGACCCTTGCCCGTGCTACTCTGCAATAAATGTTATTCAGACAGATTCTACAAGGAAGACATGCTGTTAATGTTAAGTCCCTCAAAAGACAATACAAAATCAATATTGTAGAATAAGACTGTCTGAGATATTGCTTTGGGGATGAGAATGGCTTGTTTCAGTTTGTGCCTATGTGAATGTGTATGTGTGAAGACTTACTTTAAGGGGAATTTGAAAAGGAAAGCTCCAAAGAATTTTTGACATTAAGTAGCTTAATTATTGGAACAAATTTAGAGCATTCCAAGGTGATGACTTTCTACTTGTCAGTAGAAAGAGGACGAACTTCGGTGACTAAGTTACATGGAGTCAGAGCCTTGTTGTACAGTAGACCAGTTGTTTGAATTTTCACATATGACGTAACCTCCTCATGCCTCAAATTCCACATTTATAGCATGAGAATAATGCTAATATAACATAATGTCTGGCATAGGGAGGAAGGTCCTTGGTAAATGTTAGGCCTTTTTCCTTTCCAGCCCAACTTTCACCATTAAAGTAATGGGAAAATCCTAGTAGGTTGGTTAAAAATCTTGGTTCCATTTATTTCACTTTATAAAAATACTAAGATTCTTTCTGGTGCTTAAATTACTCAGTGGAGAAAAAGAAAGTACCACTGAAGCTGACATCATATTTACAGTTCCTCAAAGTATCGAAGCAGTACAGTTATAAATTTATTTACAAAGATGCTATTATTAACCTACTGTAAATCAAGCTTGCAATCACTCATTCTCAACTATGCAATATAAAAGATTATGAGAAGCATTATTAATTTTTTTCTTACATTAAGATCATGTGGTTTTTTGGGTTTAAACAGATGATATTGAAGGGTATTAGAATAAAATTCTACTCTTGCATGTGTATACCTCAGGACCTGGTGACGCTGTCATCTGCTTTGACTTGGGGTCAGTCTAGCATAGTACAGACAAGTTAAACATAAGCCTTTTTAACTAAAAAAGAAAGTATATATATGTACATATATATTTAGTTTTTGAGAGGTGGGAGAAAACTTGGAGATAAGAGAAAATCTGATTTTATGTATAAAGATCTGAGATCACAATAAGTAAAAAGTATTGTGGAAGGTAATTCAGCAGGATCAGGTCTCAGACTCCTCTGCACCAGCTATTGCTTTGTTCTACTATATCATACAGAAACATTCTTATTCTTTTTGTATTCTTATGAGTCTGTACGCTAGGGCTGCAGTCCCCAACCACAGGGCTGCAGACCAGCACTGGTCCATGGCCTGTTAGGAAGCAGGTCACACAACAGGAGATGTGAAGCTTCCCCTGAGTTTGCAGTGGCTCGCATTTACTTTCATCACTGCCTGTCAGCTTAGCCTGGACACTGGATTTTCATAGGACTTGAACCCTACTGTCAACTCCACATGTGAGGGATCCAGGTTATGGCTTCTTGTGAGAATCTAAAGCCTGATGATCTCAAGTGGAGCTGGGGCGGTGATGCTAGCCCTGGGGAGTGGCTGCAAATAGACTATCTTCAGCAGAGAGGGTTGACTGCAAGGTGACTGTAATAGATCAACTGCTTTCAGACTAACATCAAAAATTGCCCCCATCCCTTGATCCATGGAAAAATCCTGTTCCATGAAATTGGTCCCTGCTTCCAGAAAAGGTTGGGGACTGCTGCAGTTGGGCAGATATCAGCACCAATTAATCTTCTCAGACTATAGAAAACTCGAACATTTGTATTTTTGTTCTAATCCATGGTTTACCTACATAATTAGGAATCATTATGGGCATTGTAATTCCTTACTCTGTAAAATATGTTTTACATGGTGAAAATTTCATACAAAAACTCCAAGTAGGTAATCAATAAAAATATGGCCTCTCAACTCTGAAATGGACCACAGATCATATTATTCCATAATAACCAAATGCTTCCATAATTCCCCAAATTATTTTCATGCATTGGAAGTTATTGGCATTGACTATATCTCATGCCAAATGTGCCACTGGCAAGAGTTTGGAAATCTTTGTTATATAGTGAGCTTTTTAATATTTGTTGTAATGGTATTTATAGACAGCAGTGTGCTTGTAGAATATTACTAGCTTTAGGCTTTCTTTAACCCTGAACAAACTCAATTCCCAAGCTCCCAGAGCAATTTTTAAGCAGAAACGGAGAAGGCAGTTCTGGAGACAAATGTAGCAGTGATCCCATACTAGGTGGAAATCAGAATTGAAGATAGTAGGGGTCAAACACAATTTAATACATAGTGTGGCACAATTTTCTGGCCACTGTTTCTTTGACATGCTAGGGGGAAGGCAAGCAAGACCAGTTAGTGGAAAAGATGCCGTCATTATGATGTGCTCCAAGTCAGACAGAGCTCACATTATGGCCATATTAATAGTAAGAATACACAGTATTTATTAATAATTTACTTCATGCCTTTTAATGTGATAAATATCTTACATCTGTTTTATTGAATCTTTGGAAAAAATGTATTAGTTAATACTACTAATTGTCCCTTTCTGTCCAATATAATACGACTACTGATGGACAGATCTGAAATAAAAATAGAATTATTTGAAACTTCACAGTATTAGCTTACATGTCTTTTGTATTTAAAGTCCAAGTAGTTATCTATGACAATGTAAATATTGGAGAGAGAATCAAAAAGAAAGATCAATAATAAAACCTGTCAATAATAAAACCTATAAAGCATAACATTTAATATTAGCAACTTGAGAATTGTTTATATTTCTAAACAAATGATGAAGTTACATAATCTGTCATCATCAGCCTGTTTCCTATTTAGAGGGAATCTTATAAAACTCGCAAAAATATTTGTTTTATGGAAATATTGAGTATAAAAAAAATTTTTTATTATGTTTTATAATCTAAAATATCAGAAATGTTTAAAATGATTTTAATTACCCACATTTTTCTATGTTTTCTGAAAATGTGTTTTCATTACATTTTCAAAGCTCACAGACATCACATTTAATGAGAGAGAGAGATGTTGAATTAAGTAATGAAATTTTGGAAAGACATTTGTTCATTGAGAAAGCAGTTGCTATTTTCTCTGAGTTTTCACAGGTCCTGTTTAAACTTCAGTCTTATAGCCCACGTCTGTTTTATTTTCGACATTTAAGAGTATTAATGGATTTAGCAGATTAATAAAATGTGTTTTCCTCTAAATCTTTTAACCTTTGTCTTCTTATTGCATGGTGCAGCGCCCACCATTTTCACATAGAGGGCAGCTTCATCCCTCTGAATTGCAGACTCTCCACCATTTGTACAGCCTTCCCCAGACAGACAAAACTGAGCCGAGTCCAAAACATTATAATAACATTTGTCTCCAACGTTGATGAGGGCCAACACATATTAATTTGTCATTTGCCACATATTTATCAACCAGATTGCAGACTATTTCCAGACCGAGGCAGTTAAAAGCCTTTATCAAAAATGATGCTTTTGAAAAAAAAAAATGATGCTTTTGAGATCTAATTTATTTCAGCATGCATATATTGTGGTCTAATTTTTTATGTTTTACAAGCTAATAATGTTTCAAAAGTGTCAAACAGGAATGTTAGGCTTTATACATCTATTATTCTTTATTAATTTGTTTTAGTACAATGTTATTTTATATCCCATATTTTGCTATTGCAGCTGTGAATATTTTAAGCAAACCATACCATCGGTGGCATGATTACAGTGGCAGGTAGTAACTATCATGACAATCATAAACTTAAAGAACTATTCTTCACACATTTATAGTGGGAAATTATCAGGCAAATAGAATGCAGAAAGCAATCAAGG
>NW_003852429.1:13061746-13062827 GCF_000181295.1 Otolemur garnettii
TTAAGGCATTGTTCCAAATGCTCTAGGAAATATAAAGATTCCGAGCTATAGTCTTTGCCCACTATGAGCTTAAAACACAGTATGGAACTAAAGCAAAAATAAAAATGTCAGGCAGTATTAACATTCTAACGTGATGGTACAAATAAGAATCAGATGAAATTATCAAATTAGAATCTTCAAGGTAAAGGGGTGAGCAAGTAGAAAGTTATGCAGGTGACATCTCAGGAACTGAGTGTGACTCCTGAGACCGCTACATATTATCATGGTGTCATTTGCAAAGTTCATTGTCCACGCTAAGCTTCACTTAAGTATCAGAAACAACTCTGTTGTAGTTGTGATGGGCGCCTGTAGTCCCAGCTCCTCGGGAGGCTGAGGCGAGAGAATCACTTGAGTCTGAGAGTTTGAGGTGGCTGTGAGGTCTGACACCCAGGCACTCTACCCAGGGAGACAGAATGAGACTCAAAAACAAAACAAAAAGCAGCTGTGTTGGTTGAGGTTTTTATAACAAAGTATCACAGACCAGGTAGAAACAAATAAATCGCACGGGTTTAAGACAAAACCAAAGCATGGTAACTAATGAAAAATCCAATAAACATGATCGCAGTCTAGACGCAACAAACGGAAGATAGAGATTAGTTTCATCCTTTTATAAGGTCTTGGTTCCCTTTACTGGATTCTGTGCATTCGGCCCAGAGAACAGTCTACAGGAACAGAGATCAGGACTGGAAGGCCGCCACCACCCACACCTGCATTTCACAGGTGAAGAAAGGTCGCACAGTCCTAACAAGATACAAAGAGGCTGGGAAACCTTGTCTAGTGGTGAACAAAGGAGGAAAAAAATGATAAATAGTCTCTATGTTGGTGGAAAAATTATAAAAATAATTCAAGAGTTACTAAAAAAAATTAGCCAAAGCCCGCCCCCAACTTATCAGTATATTTATTTTGATTAGACATTGAAACATAAGTAGGCAGCCAAAGATAAAAATGGGAGCAGAGATTGCATTACAGTTAAAAGGTTATGATCCTTGGATAGAAAGTCTATTACATTTTACATGGAGGAAATCCACTGCAGTGGCGAAAA
>NW_003852429.1:13063450-13064600 GCF_000181295.1 Otolemur garnettii
TCCAGTTGAATCACAGACAAAATTCAAGCTAAAGAATGTTAGAATTTAACTATGAACAATTTTTTGGCATTAGAAATAACTGTTGTAGACTAGACCTTTATCCAAAGACTGATTAGAAAGTAACTCAACTTCAAAAGGACCCACCAGAAGATTTATTTGCCTGGGCATTTAGTGGAGAAGCATTCAGGACTCCGCCATCATTATAAATCAAAATGTCAACACGAGGAGTTGTACTTAGAAATAAATGGGCAGCCAGCATCTATGCTAGAGCACAGCTGGTGTGTGCTTTACAAATCCACTGACCTTAAGGATTTGCCACTGTTGTTGTATTCCAGCCGGGCTTCTGGGTGTCACTCAACGTTATTACCCCAAAGCAGATTATTATAATTAGCCCTCAATCATTTCAGGTGGAAAATTCAGACAATATGAATTAAGAAATGAGTGTGTATCTAGAAACTGTGTAGCTTAATACGACACCTCTTGTTGTGTGCCAAATATTTTAAAACAGATCTATGTAAATTTCCCCAGTTTTGTGTTGTAATGTAAAATTGAGTAACTTTGATCATTTTTTTGCCTACCTCAAAACCCAGAATGCATTCATATCGTTAACTGAGTTTGGTCCTAAATTTAACTATGATTTTTAATATGGTTGTTTTTGTTTTATTCATTCATGCCAGCAATAATAAGGAGTAGTCAAATTAACTAAACCAAGTTAAGGAATTAAAATAATTACAATAAGTAAAGACTCAATGTTTTTCTTCCGGATAGCAAATATTAAATTTACTCTCCGATTATCTATTATATGTTAAACTTACCATGTAACGTGTATCAAATGTTAAATTTAGTAACGTTTATCTACTAAGAAATAACAAAAGGGGAAAAAAGTTCAAGCATGTTGACTACATTGATTTCATCCATCAGAACAGCCAAAATATGGATTTTTAAATCCTCTTCTTGTCTCATAGGGAGTAGTGGAAAATACATTCTGAATTGGAAACTTATTCAGCAAAACCAATGATCAAGTTGGTGCAAAAGTCCCTGCAGTTTTTGCATTGTTAAAATTTGCCATTTGATACTGGAATACATCCATAAATAAATGTATCATTTTAATACTTTTTTCTTGCTTTTGGGATAATGACTTATTATTTCA
>NW_003852429.1:13064708-13067972 GCF_000181295.1 Otolemur garnettii
TATTTCACGTCTATTTTATTTATTTTTTTGAGACAGAGTCTCACTTTATCACCCTCAGTAGAGTGCTATGGCATCATAGCTCACAGCAACTTCAGACTCCTAGGCTCAAGCTCCTGGGCTCAGACTTCTCTTGCCTCAGACTTGCAAGTAGCTGGAAGTGCAGGTGGCCAACACAAGGCTCGGCTATTTTTTGAGACTGGGTCTTGCTCTGGCTCCGGCTGGTCTTGACCCACTGAGCTCAGGCAATCCATCTGCTTTGTCCCCCAGAGTGCTAGGATTATGGGTGTGAGCCACCATGCCTGGCCTTTCATATTTATTTTGGACTATGGAAATGATTTTAGACAAGAAGCAAATTCAAGCGATATTTTTATTTAAGTTCAAAATGAGTCATAAAGCATCAGAGACAACTTGCAACATGAACAGCACATTTGGCCCAGAAACTGCCAGAAAACATCAATGCAGTGGGGGATCAGGCAATTTTACAAGGGAGACGGGAGCCTTGACGGTGAGGAGCACAGTGGCCAGCTGAGAGCAGCCATCCACACTGCTCCTCTGACAACTGCCGGAGAAGTTGCTGAAGAGCTCAGCGAGGACCACTCCATGGTTGCTTAGCACTTGAAGCAAGTTGGGAGGGTGAAAGAGCTCAACAAGTGGGTGCCGCTGGAGCTGATCAAAAATCAGAGCAATCGTTTTCAAGGGTCATCTTCTCTTATTCTATGCGACAACAACGAACCGTTTCTCAATGGGATTGCAATATGTAACCAAAAGTGGATTTCATAAAACAACCAGCATCGACCAGCTCAGTGGCTGGACCAGCAGGAATCTACAAAGCATTTCCTGAATCCAGACGTCCACTGCAGAAAGGTCACGGTCACAGTCGTGGGTCTGCTGCCTGTCTGATCCTCTGCAACCCCCTGATTCCCTGTGAAACCACCACATCCGAGGAGGCTGCTCAGCAAATCAGTAAGATGCACTTGAAACTGCAGCACTGCATCAGCACTGGTCAGCAGAACGGGCCCAGTTCTTCTCTGTGAAAAGCCCTGACCACCCACCACAGAACAAGAGCTTTAAGAGTTGAATAAACCAGGCTGTGAACTGGACGTTGGCCTCATCCACCACATTCACCTGACCTCTCGCCAACTGACTACCACATCTTCAAGCCCCTGCGCAACTTTTTCTAGGGAAAAGAAAAATGCTTCCACACCCAGCAGGATGCAGAACATTCTTTCCAAGAGTTTGTCAAATCCCCAAACACAACTTTTTACACTACAGGAAGATATAAAATTTATTTCTCATTGGCAACAATATGTTGATCATATCGGTGCCTATTTTGGTTAATAAAGATGTGTTTGAGCCTAGTTATAATAATTTAAAATTCATGTTCCAGAACCACAATTACTTTTGCACCAACCTATAGAATTGGCAGATGGATATACTACCCTGAATGTTGAGATAGCTTCCTCTTCCAGTTCAGGGAAAGCTATTTTTAGCCCAAATAAGCATATGTGGTTCACAGTGGTGCATCTGGGAAATACTTACCGAGTACATCCTTGACTTTTGTCAAGGCTTTAGGAATATAGACTAAGTAAGTCTTCTTAATAAAGCTTCTAATAATGGCAGATAAAATAATAAACTAATGCATTTCATTTTAAAGTCATTATTTAAGTAGCAAGCTTCCACCATTTTTTTTTCTCTCACAGATCCAAAAGAGAGGCCCCCTCTCCACAAAAACGGCTCACAACAACAAAATAAAAAAAACAGATATGTAGCCACAACGCCCCAGAGCACAGGCCCCCAAAAAACAGCCACTGGGCGACATACAAACCCCCCAGAACATATATATCCCCCACAACAGGTGTTTGCCACAACAACCCCTCCCCCGCAGAACACATCTCACCCCAGGGCGCCCACACCCCGCCCCCAAAACGCTCAGAGAGAGAGAAAACGGCCCCCGTTTAAGAAGTTTGAGGACCCCTGCCTTAGGGTGTACAAGCGGCCCCCTCCTCTCCCTCTTCATCCTTGGCCCTGGCACGGCCTTGGAAATGGGCACGCTGCAAGGGAAATGAGCTTCGAACCCCGAGTCCCCAGGGAAAGAACAGCCCCCGGGACCGGGAGGTTCACCAAAATGGGAGACTGAGAAGTGAGAATGACCTTCACTTAATCTGCTTGTGCCTTTATACATGAGGTGGCCTATTTTCACTGAGTTTGAACTCATGAAGTCAACAATTTAGTTCACAAACTCATCCTAGAGAAAGTGCTACATCCTTCATTGCTGAATATCACAACAGTCACTTTCAGAGTCCTCCCCGTGGGAAGCTGTGCGCCAATGACAGCATCCTCTCCACTCCTCAAGGCAATTTTGGAACTTTCTCGGTAATGGCCAGCAGAGACCTTGTCCTATCACTCTTGACGTCCTGAGTGTCATTGAACTTTTCCTTTAGATATTTTAGTCATCGTTAGTTAAAGAGAAACATCACTGGGGGTGGATCAGGGAAGTAAGAAAGATGTTCTTATATAGTTATTTGTTTACTGGCTAAAAACTCCCCCAGAGGTGCCCTGGGAGCGCTCTGCCTTTGTTCATGAGTGAGCCCCTTAGGGACCATGTAGGCACACACCTTTCTCATGGCAAGATTGTAAGTTGAGATTTTTAGTTTGACCCATCTATGTTTCCTTGGTCTGCTATGCTTCCCATAGTCAGAGAATTTTAATGACAATCTGACTGATGTTTGCAATTTTTCCATCAGTTCTGCTTCTCACCAGCCAGTCTGGCCTCTCATCCTTGGTAACATGTCCTCTCCTCTTAGAAAAATGTTTAATTCATTTGCACACTGCTGTTTTCTTCATGACATACCCCCATAAACTGGAATAACATGTCCCTGATTTTGCTTCCACTCTGGGCACCTTTAACGAGAAATGTAATGCTTATTTGTGGTGCTAACTCAAGCTCCCAATAGATATTCTTGCCACAGAAACAAATAACCAACAAGAGCAACAATACTGAGCGCCACTCAGCAAGACACCATCACACTTAGATGGGAGCACATCTGTGAGGCACGAATACCCAAGACCATGAAACCTCACCCAGCTATTTGTAGGGTGCTGCCAGAGAAAATGCACGGTGGTGAGTCTGCAAACTTAATTGTCAGAACTCATATGTATGTTAATTATTACATGTGGGGAGAATGTGAGCGTGTAAGGGAGTAAGGCACACCTGTGCACTGGGGTGGGGAGGAATTTAAGTTGTCAAGTGAGCCCTTCTCCTGA
>NW_003852429.1:13068313-13093804 GCF_000181295.1 Otolemur garnettii
ATAGAGCCCTGTAATTATTTCTTGATTCTCTCCCTGTAGGACCTCTATGACCATTTGACAAAATTCTTAACCTTGAAACCCTTACTTACGATGTGGTATACTTTCAGCATCCCACACTAACCTGGTTTGTGCCCCATTTTTCCTCCTATTTCCTCTCCTGTATCTGCTGTGTTTCTTCTTACCTCCTTGTCTTTGGAATGTTCTGTTACACCAGTGCTCAGTCTTTCTTCCTCTCCCTTCTCGCTCCTCTCCATCCTCACTTCCTGCTTTAGTTCATTCATTCCCATACACAGAGATGCCATCCTGACACTGATCACATTCCAGTCAACGTCTCCAACTCAGCTCCTGCCCTCGCAGTCTGGACTGGTACAGCCATCTCGTCCTATATCCAAAGTTCAGGCTCCAAGTTTCCCAGGGCCGATCCTCCTGTAGTTTTTCTATCCTTCCTTCTATGCATCCACCTTCCTGCCATTGTTAAGCCCAAATTTGATGTTTTCATTGACTTCTCAATTTCATCACTGCAGTCTCTTGTTAAAATTTGTCACTAAGTCCCAACATCTTCAATAGATGGACTCTGTATACTTTTAACACTCCCAACTCACCATCATCGCTAGGAAAAGTGCCATCATCCCTTAAGAGCACGATCTGAACCTCTGGCTTCTGCTTTTGCCCCTTGCAATATCTTCTCAAAAAGCAGCCACAGTGATTCAACTGAAATGTGACTTTTCACTCACATATTTTTAATGTGTTCTTATCTCGCTCAGAGTAAAAAGTAAAATAATGTAATTCTGAATCCTACATGACCAGGCCCCATTACCTCCCTCCCTCTCTCTTCTTCCCACCATCCTCTTGGGCACCAGGCATCCTGGCCTCCTTGTTGAGCCTCAGAGGTAAGAACGTCCTCAGTGTGCCCTTCTTGTGGAGGCCACAGGCGTCCACAGGGCGTGAGTACCCACTTTATTTAGGTTTATCCAAAATTTATTTTCTCAGTGACAGTCTCTTAGCCTCTTGTCTAACTTGCAACCCTGATGGATCATACTCCTACCTTCTTACTGATGTGTTATTCAGTCCTGATGACTGTGTGCAGTATAAAATCTTCGTGTACACACACGCACAGTCTCCTTCGTTTGGTTTATTGTTTATAAACTTTGAGAAGGCACAGTTTATTTTCTGTTTTTTCCACTTCTATTTCCTGGTACCTAAGACCAAATGTCATACCAGGAAGATGCATGATTTAATGTTCACGGAATGACTGGCTGAAGGAACTCACGGAATGACTGGCTGAAGGAACTCAGGGAATGATTGGCTGAAGGAACTCAGGGAATGATTGGCTGAAGGAACTCACGGAATGATTGGCTGAAGGAACTCAGGGAATGACTGGCTGAAGAAACTCAGGGAAGGATTGGCTGAAGGAACTCAGGGAATGACTGGCTGAAGGAACTCACGGAATGATTGGCTGAAGGAATTAGAGATGGCTATAAATTTTGCATGTCAATGTAAATATTAAATTAATATAATCAAAGATAACTCCCTCAACTGTAGTTTTTTTCTGTCTTTTTAAGTTACAATATACTAGGTGCCTTTTCTAAATGTAATAATATGCAGTTTCAGTCTGCTATGTTGAATTTTGTGTTCAAAATATCATGAGAATACAGCAAACATTTAAGATGAACTTTTCCATTTTCTGTGAATAATTTTCCAACCTAAGGCAATAATGCTGTTATGCCAGTGCTAAAATAATAGGTCTCAACCCTGGAAGAAATGTTTTAAAAGATGAATGGCTAAAAGGCTCCTCTTCAGGAGCTTTCCTTCAAACACAGAGCAACATCAGAAGTGGCCTGTCCATGCCTTTCATAATTGTGCGCCAGGTTGCATCCAATCACAGACGCCTCACAGCCGTTCTAGGATAGGAGGATTCACTTTCCTCTTCATCCCCAGTGACGCTCCCGCCTTTATCCTTTACAGTGGTACTTGATTTAAAAATCATGAATTAACTTTATGAAATGATCAGGAGCCACAGGGGACCACAGGGCACGTGTCCTCACTTTATTTAGGTTGGTTCAAAATTGATTTTCTCAGCAATATACATGCAGGAATCACATTTTTTTTTATTGAAATGAACACAAAATATTCTGCTATTGGGCCTTTCCTAAACACGTATTTGGAGATGAAGGTAGTCTAGTCTTTTTTTTTCAAATATGTGTTCTAGTTATGGTTTAAAATGAAAGCAGACTCTTAGAATGTTCCACATAAAATCCGTTGGCTCAAAATGTATAAACCAGTCACATCCATGGAGATGTTTTAAGGACATCTTCATAGGCTGCTTCCCAGTGGTAGGTACATACGAACCTGCCGTCCGAGGAGATTCTATTCTGTATTTAATCCTTTTGATGTTGAGTTTCTATGAAGTAGAAAAAAAAAAAGCTAAATGGATTTTGCTTTAAAATCAAAATGAGTTGTGTCTGAAATTTTGCTGTGTCTGTGACAGTTTAAATCCCCTATGGACATTCTATATTTCTCTGGTTTTATCAAAAAAGAAACATGGCAAAGCAGTTAGAATATTTTCACTCCATCCAACGATGGCAGTGAAACGGAGAGGGGAGGCCCTGCACCCACGAGGGGCTGTGTTTTATTGCTTGGAGGGCCCTGCACTCGTTTTATGAGGGCCAGGGGGGCAGCGGGAGTGCAGGTGGCTACCAGGAGCCCTCAGTAGCAACCCAGGCAGTTAGTCTGAAAAGGAGGCCAGGTGGTCCCCACGGAATTATAGAAGGAAAACATGTAAAAGTTGAAATAATAAAACCTGGGGAATAAATACAGAAGCGTGTGTTTGCAAGGCTGAGCACTGTAAGGAATGCCGCCTCAGCAGAAACCCCCAACCAGGCCAGGCAGAGAACTGTCTTCCTACGTTAAATGATTCTTGCAAAAATCTCCCTGATTTCTTCCTTAACTTTCAATTCTGCTGTATTTTCTAATAAGCAGACAAAAAAATTATCATAAATTTGGGAAACAGACTCAAGTTTAACAAATTTATTGTTACATATTTACAGAGCCTTTGTTTGCAGTGGCCCCAGCTGGTAGGTATACTATGCTTAGGATGAAATTGGGAGATAATTGATGGATTTATTTCCAGTTTTATCATTCATCTTAGTTTCAGTGTAATTTAGACTGTGTAATAATACAACTGTATTAATTGTTTTTCTATCATATTTTAATTTTTTAATGTTCTGGTTTTATTAAAACACATTATAGAGTATTTTCTTTTAATTTGCTGAGATTTATAGACATGATATTATGTGTCAGTAGACGGAAAACAGCTCACCTGGCTTGACCTAGGCTCAAGGCTCATGCTAATTAATGGGGACTAGGGTGCAGCGCCTTTGGCTAACGACCTTATCTACGAAAGTCAGGGTGGAAAACACAAAAGGTGCATCTGATTCTTTTTTTTTTTCAATATTCTTTTCTCCTTTAACAAGCGTGGTGATGTTTGGCAGTAGACCGGCTCTATTCACAGCCCCCCAAAAAATGTTTATTGAACTTTTGTCAGTGTCAGGCTCTATATGAAACACTTTATAAATGAATAGTCTAATTACATGCTGAGTTGAAGGAACTATTACTATCCTTTTTTCACAGACAAACAGACTGCATCTTAGAAAAGCTAATTCACTTGTCCAAAATAAGGCATCTAGCACAAGGTGATGTTGGGACTCAAACTCAGACATTCTGGCTCTGAGGCAGAAAATCGGCACACAGTTGGTCACTGATACAGGTGAGTTTCTTTCTAGCTATACAAGTTTTAAAATGCTTTTAAAAGCAAGGTATTTTTTCCTTTAAAGATTACTTATAATTACATAAATTATATATATACATAAAACTGTCTATGTGTATTTACACTTTTATTTTTTATCTACCTGGGCCTATTTCTGTCCTTCCATACACAAGGTTAAGACCACATGAAATCACTGCTTGTCTTTCCAGGCCCTGTCATTTGGCTGTAAATGTGCATGACCATCCAAAGTACATTCAGAAACATGCATATCCTTCAACTCGCTTTCCTGGTTTATCATTATATTCCTGAGATTTACTTTAGTTATCTAAATTTCATACTTATGTCAAAATTTGTATATTTCACTATTAGTATAAAATTGGATTGTTTCTACGTTTTACTGTAGTAACTGATTTTGAAATGAGCTACGTGTCACTTTAAGAACAGGTGCAAATTGTAGTCACAGGTTACTCACAGCCACTCAGTACATCCTTCCTGCAGGATCCCATCTGAAAGGCAGACACGAGATGTCTGACAGGCACGTGTATTTTTCTGTTTAATGTTTTCCCCTTGGTTGTTCTCCCAAGAGCTCAGAGTCAAGCACCTCTTCGGACTTAATTTTCCCCACGCAATCACCATCACTTTGTCATGTTGCTTGCTTTTTATTTATTTGTTTGTTTGTTGATTGATTTTGAGACAGAGTTTCACTCTGTTACCCTGGGTAGAGTGCCTATTTTTAACCCAGACAGTGTCTCACTCTTGCTCAGGATGGTGTCAAACTCCTGATCTCAAGCAATCCATCCACCTCAGCCTCCCAGAGTGCTAGGATTATAGGAGAGAGCCACCACACCTGGCTGATTGTTTGATTAAAAACAAAAAAAAAAGTTCTGCCACTGTAAAGGTTGTGACATGACATATCATTGGGGAGTGAATTTATATCTTCCTGATTACTATGGAAGTTAAGAATCTTTTCTATTTGTTATACAAGATTTCTCTTCTATAGATTATTTGAGTTGAGGTCTAAAGAGTGCCAAGAGGAAGTGTAGTGAAAATGTTGGAACATCTGGGTGTTGAGTTCAGGAGTTGAAATTAGAGCAGTAAATGTGGAAATTATTGGCATAAAATGGAAATTACTGCTAATGAATTGGTTGAGATAGAGGAGACAAAGTTGAAGGATTGAGGCCTCAGTACTTGGATACTGGGAAATATCAGAAAAAAGAGGGATATCTCCTAGAAAGAGCAAGAACCCTAAAAAGATGAAGAAAAATGAGGAGATAAGGAAAGTCTTTAGGAAGGCAGGAAAGGGTTCCCAGGATGGGGGCGTTGCCCTTGGTATAAGACAGAGCTGAGAGGCTAGGAAAGTGGAGGACAGGCACATGACCTCGGGTTGACATTTCAAATATTATTGATAAGAGCAGCTTGTTGAAATGGTGGATTTGAATGAGTACAGACACATTTTTACATTCATTCACTCATTCATTCATTTTCCAGCTGTATTGAGACATGATTGGCAGGTAAAAACTGCAAATATTTAAGGTATATGACATGATTTGATAAACACACAATAAAATGATAACTACCACCAAGCTAATTAACACATCTACTTCCTGACATAGTCACATGTATGCATGAACTCTTAAAATCTCCCATCCTAGCAAATATCAAGTTCATAACACATGCTGTGTGTTAGGGTCCCAGATTTATTCATCTTATAGCTGAAAGCCCAGCCTCTGGCCCCCAACATTCTACTCTCTGCATCTGTGAGTTTGACTCTTAGATTCCTCATATAAGTGAGATCATACAGCATTTGTCCTTGCATGTCAAGCTTAGTTCACTTAAAATAAGCTCCTCATGCCGGTTATGTATCCATCACTGCACGCTTAGGTCGTTTCCACGTCCTGGCTAGTGTAAAGAACACTGCATGGAGTACGAGACTTCAGAAGTACCTTGAAGAGACTGATTTCATGTCCTTTGGATACATACCTAAAAGCAGGATGACTGGATCACACAGACCTTCTATTTTTAATTTGCTAAGTTACATTCCCATCGACAGTGCACAGAGGTTCTTTTTCTTCCTCTTGGCCTTCATGATAAGAGTCATGTGTGAGATGCCATCTCATCATGGTTTTAATTTGTGTTTTCCTGATGGTTAGTGACGCTGAACATTTTGTTTTATATATTGGTTGGGCGTTTGTCTTCTATGCAAGTTCCTTGCCTATTTGTTAATTGGCTTATATGAGATTTTGTTTGTTTGTTTGTTTTGGTTTTTATTTGTTTGTTTGCTGTTGGGCAGATTTTTCACAAATCAGTCACAGTTCATGCACATCCTTCTGCTCAATAAGCCCTACCCATTTCTCAGGCTATTGGCAAGCAGGTTGGTCTCAGATACTCTAGCTGCTACCACAACCCTGGTGACAGCCTCCTGGATCATTTGTCACATGTCTAGGGGACTAGCTCTTCCACTGGGATAAGTGCCAGTTGTAGGCAAAATTTTCTTCTGTCCTGACACAGAGGGAGCTGAGGTGATACTGCCACGCTACCTCTACCTGCTGGTGACCCAGATTCCTGCCCATCCTGTGGGATTGACATAAAGTGCCACTTCTCAAGACATGATATAGGATTCCTTAGTGGTGTCCCAAAGGTCCTGGCAACACGACATGTAAGTATAGTGTCATCAAAGCTCTGCAGGAACAGTCTGGGACAATGAGAAACCAGGGCTGTCGGCCCCAGAGATAAATTCCTCTCCCTGTCTCCTCAGATGGGGGGTTCTGACACACAGCATTTCCTTTTGGCCTTCTGGAGAACTTCTACACAAACAAACTTCTAGACATACCAGCAAGCCATCAATTATGTGTCCAGATTGTGCCTTCCGTCATAGCAGGAGCCCTAAATCTTTGCATCAGGTTCCGTTTTCTACCAGGCTATGACAATATTCAGAGTCAGCAAAGAATGGAACATTAATTAGAGAGAGATTTGGGGTCAGGGTGTTTTTTTGGCATTTGTTCTTTCTATGGTAGAGGGTAGCATCACGTATCTGTGGCCTCATGCAATGATATAGAGGAGAGGAGAGGAAGATCATTTGTGGGAGCAACATTCTCAGTAGGTGAAAGAGCATGGGAGATGCTAAAAAAATAATCAAGTGACAACTTATGCATAGGCACCTGGAAGCTGATCGGGTAGGGATGTGTGCGGAAGTTCTTTTCTGATTTTCCACAATCACATTCATTAGTCTCAGTATTCTAAACTGGGGTTGTTTCACATCAGATCCCTATTATCCACTGATAGATAGATAGTCTGGCTGTTTTTCCATTTCCAAAAGAGTGTTCAATGGCAGAGGCTCTGAACATTCTCCAGGTGTAAGACACATAAGAATTGGAAAATCCACTTAGTTAAAAATCTGCTTTATTTCCAATACTTTTTGTTAGTAATGCAGCTATTTTCATACTAATATGAACTTGTCTCTGCTTAATTAGTAAAAAAATAAAATAAAATGAGGCATTGAACTGAACACTGTTACTAACATGATTGCAAAATACTAGTATATTTTAAAATAACATCAATACAGCTTAAAATTAGAAATAGGATTTAAAAAATATGTCATTATTTTTTAATCCCCCTAGAGGAACATAACTATGTTTCCTGGGCTAATGGAACATCTTTGAATTTTCATGCTTATTCAGAATTAATTCCCATCTTTTTCCTGATGTGGAATCAATTTCATAATGTGGACTGAGTAATTATTTTTAGATTGTATTAAAGTACTACAAATAATTATTTTCAAAATAACTTTTCAGATACGATATAGTTCTCAAATGAACACATCAGCGCCAAAGCGTTGTCTGAGAGGAGGAGCAGAAGCCGGGAGGTAACAATGCCTACATTCAGCCGCCCCCGTGTGCACGGGAGCCCTCATTTCTCTGTGCCAAGCTGGCTGACATAACCTTGCGTAATGAATGGCTGTAGATACAAAGACACCACATTCCTGCAGCATCAGCCCTCCGCTGACATACCTTATCATTGCAATTTGTCTCACCTTTCCTTGTGTGTACTATCTTTCTGAAGTTTTATCTAGTCAACTGCCATAAACTGCTGTTCTCAAACACATTTTTCAAATCTAATGAGAAAGGTGATTTTGGAAAAGAAAGTTAATGGCCTGCATGGTATCAGCGTCTCTCTCCCTCGGTCCCACACAGCCGTAGTATCCATTGTCTAGAGATGGATGCAGAGGACCTTACATTGGCTTGAGGTCCTTTCAGAGTGAGAAAATGAGACCCAGCCCTAGAGAGGAATAGAAAAATGTCAGGACTACTGAGAGCTCCTCCGGGGAGGATGAAGAACTGGCTCACAGCCGACAGTGGCGGTGGTGTGCACTGAGCTGCTCAGGGTGGAGAGGCGTCATCTTTCATGTGCATGTGAGGACGGGAGGACTGAGGGCGCAGAGGGCCCATCTCCTTCCTGGGGTGCAGGAGAGACAAGGTGGGACCGCACAGGAGTTTCGGCTGACTCACCTCTGTACCCTCCCTCCTTTCTAGGAGGCAAGCAGGGGGGCTGTCAAGCAGAAAAGAACAGCCTGGGTGAAGAGGCCAGACCCTCTCTGGCAAGGGGTCTCTGAGGGGGTCTCTTTGAAGCAAACACAGAACATTCTTCCCAAATCACTTTGCTTACTAATTCCTCACAATTATCTACAGAACAAACATTTGGGCATTGCACTGTCTTCACTTGTTTTCAGAGGCAATTCCTTCATCAGGTTCCGTTCATCTCTGGTAGGAACTGCCTGTGCTGGTGTGCGTTGTGTGGGGTGGGGATGAGGTAGACACGTGGTCACCTGTTCAGGAGCCTCTTTTACTCTGTTCTCCCTGGCTAATCCGTCTGAACCATCTGGGCCACATTCGGCAGCCAGACCTAATGAACCTTACCGTGTATTGCTGTTCTTTGCACCCCTGAGTTTCTACTTCTTGGTGATACTGAAGCCATCTTGGTTGTGGGGTCCTCAGAGAAGGGCTGGGGACATCCCTTCAGGGGCTGCCTGCTCTGCCCCCTCTTGCTAAGACCCAGCTGCACTCTCCCTCCTCTCAGCTCTACCCACACTCCAGAGGTTTGGCAGAGGGTCAGGCTCACGTTGCTCTTCACCCCGAGAATTTCCCAGTGACACACCGTCTCGGAGTCTTTCTCCTAATGTGTTTTGTATTCTGGCCTTTGTTCCATCTCTATCCCTTATCTTTAACATTCTAATGAAATTCAAAGAAAAATTAATGGATTAATTTGAGCATCAGAGTGTTCCCAAGGGTCACGCACACAGTGACTGCCTGACGCCCATTATAAGGCAGTAGGTGTGCAGCGTGGTTCACTTGTGGAAGCACATTATTACCCAGGGAACCTGAGATCCCCGTTACTTAGACTGGAGCGTCCGCTTACCAGGTTTGATCCTGTCCCTATTCTAATGTAGGACAGCAAGCATGACCTTATTATTTGTGATGAAAAGTGTGGCATATACTTTTTATGTTTAATTAAATAATAGAATTCTTGAGTAGGACTCTTGGATATCTGTATGACTCCAGGGGGACAATTTAAGGAGGATTTTCAATGCTTGAAAAATGGTAACGGACTTAGCAAAATAATCTGGCCAATTTCTATAAAAATGGGCTACTTTCAAATGACTCTGTGAAAGACATCTCTTCTGAGGATGAGGGAGTCTCTCTGGCTTCCTGAGTTGGGATCCATCTGGCCATCGCCAGGCAACAGAGTTTTTTTCCCAGTTGAAAATAAAGATCTCATTATTTAGTCAGGAGCATAACTGAGGATTAGAAACATACTTTAAAAATAAATTCTCATGAAACATTTGGGAACATTTCAGGTAAAAGAGTAGATATAATAAATATATACTTTAATGTTTTGGAAATGACAATCATTTCAAACATTGATATAATAAATATGAAACGAACGACAAGAGTTGTACTTCAAGATGTTGTTCTTAGATTTCTTTCTTTTACCCCCAAAGATAAAATTTGCACAAACAATAAATGGCCCCGTGGCTTCTGCAGGGTGGCACCTGCTGCCTCATTACTTGTTTTCCAGAGTTGTCACCCATTTCCCTTCAACCTCAGCTTTTTGGCTCTCTCAGGTGCTGAATTTGTTGTGTTCCTCCATGTTCACTAAGATGGTGCCTTTTATCTGCGATTTGAAAGCTCCACATATGAAGGTTAGAGGGTAACTAGCTGGAAATTATTTACTTCTCCTTGGGAAATGGCATCTGCTTTCTAAATGCCTGCTACATATCCCTTTAAGTGTCATTCAAATGCCTCAAACTCACTTTACTGCAAGTAAATGTCATTAGATTCTAGGAGAGGGGCAACAAAAAAACTGGTCTCCAATTTCTTAACACATCTGCCAATAATTCACCTGACTCTGAGAAGTTTTGTATCCCTGGAAGCACCGTGGTTCACCATCAGTATTTTGGGCCTTTCAAGATATCTGAATATCGTTTGTTCTACATTTGGCTACATAAATTTGTGCATGTCTTTCCATCCCCAGGCAGTATCTGCATGGTGTAGAGAGCTAGCATGGGCTTAGTCAGGGGTCATCCTAGGAGCTAACTGGGGGCTAAGTTGGCCAGTGTCAGAGGCCTAAGAGTCCCTTCATGCTCACCAGGGATGGTGTGGAGTGAGGAACAGGGTTCTGGCGTGAAGCCACCCCAGGGCCACGTTTGATTCCAGTACTTCCTTAGGGTCTTATTCCCAAGAAGCAGGTGCTGTCTCAACATCTCATAGCAAGTGATTTTGAAGGATGTGTCCGAGGAAAACTGGCAAGGGAGTGAGAGGAGCTGGAAGGGAGAAAAGAGAAGGACAGGGAAGTAGGCAATCCAGCCATGTTTAGGTAAATCCCCTGCCCAGCTTGCCCAGAGAGCGCCAATGCACAACTTCCGTTTCAGAAATTGTCTCACCTAGTGTCAAAGAGTGGTTAGCATCCTGTTTAGTCCGAAGACATCCTAGAGGAGTTGTAGTCTCCTGGGCGTCTTTATTTGTACACATAGGTGGCTCCCATTGCACAAATGTATCCTTTGAATAAAGTGCGGGGTGCTAGTTACCAGAAGCAGTGAGCTCAGAAGATGGGAGGAGGCAGGGGATATGCATGCACATGTACACACACATGCATTCAATGCACGTGTACCTACACATACATGAACTCCATGCGCATGCACACACATGCATTCGGCACACATGTACCTACACACACATGCACTCCATGCACATGTACACACACACATGCATTCGACACACATGTACCTACACACACATGCACTCCATGCACATGCACACAGTAATGAAAAGCATCTGAGACAATAGTGTCAACTACAACTATCTACTGTGTCATATTTATCCAGTTATTAAATTCATTTAAGATTCATATTTCAATTCCAACCAAATATAAAAGCACATATTGCCACGTCTGGCACAGAGTCGTCATTCAGTAAATGATAGCTGCCATCAGTACTGTTATCAAGGACAGCTTTGTTTCCGTCTTTTTTCTTGTGCTGACTTTTCTATACTCTTTCCAGAATTTTTCCCTTCCAACATTTTCTTTACACTTCTCTTTAGGATCCATCCATTCTTTCCTGTTGCCACAGACCCATTCCAAGGTGCATTCTTGAAATCCTGCCCAAGAGGCTCCAGGACCCTCCTATCTCATCCCCACCTGCCTAATGTGTGCTTTCCTAATTAGCTTTGCGCACCATCCTGTGGCCAGTGCGCATGTCTGTAACCCCCGCCCCAGCTTTGCGCACCATCCTGTGGCCAGTGCGCATGTCTATAAACCCCGCCCCAGCTTTGCGCACCGTCCTGTGGCCAGTGCGCATCTCTGTAACCCCTGCCCCTGGGATTAAATCCTGCATTAATTGTCCAAGCCATGCAGTCCTTCCACATCCCTTATTCTTAAGAACCAATTCTTTCCTTAGTCGGGGAGCATGAAAAATGATCTAATTGAGTATTTCAAGATTTCAGCCTCAGACTTCCCCAATGCTAAGTTTATTTTGATTCTTTGACCAGGCCCCAGCACTGTGGGTGTCCAAGACAGTCTCAATTGGCTTGTGGCCCTGTCATCCTTTAAGCCTCAACCCTCCATTTTCGTCTAGGCAGTGGTTCTCAACCTTCCTAATGCCTCACGTTGTGGTCCTCCCCAAACATAAAATTATTTTCATTGTTACGTCCTAACTGTGATTTTGTTACTGTTATAAATCATAATGTAAATACCTGATATGTAGGATGTATTTTCATCGGTTATGACCCACAGATTGAGAACCACTGGTCTAGAGTCTTGGAAACCCAGGTCTGTATGTGGAGGCCCTGCTGCATGCAGGGCTGTTTTACTGAGTCACCTGTGTAGCAAGAGCATAAAATCAGGCATCCTAAGATAAAGGGCACCCCACTGAGTGGATGCCAGTAATCCTCAGGCAGAATTCACAGGTGGCTTTCCTCACTCACCAATGCCAGTCCTCAGGCCAGTTCCTCAGCCTCCTTGGCAGCCTCCCAGCCTCTTCCTCTCTGGTCTGATTCCTTCCCTAATCTGGCGTGTCATTTTTCTTTACATTCTTCTTTATTAATTCAGTGCATGTTCAGACTGTTATGGCTGAGATGCATGTGTGATCTCTAAGGACTCTTGATCTTGCTTACTGGGGCACTGTCCAAGTGGGCCGTGGTTCCCTAATGGACAGGACCAAGAAATGAAGTGATGACCTTACCTTTAGCATTACAGCCTCTTTGTCCATGAAATCTATCACTGGCCCTGTGGGTAGGGGGCGTTTAGGAAATGCCCTTGGGAAACTAAACTTCAATTTGGTGGGAAAAAAAGCCTAACTCTAACTTCTCTTTACCATCTGTAGTCCTGCTAGTTTGCCTGTCCAACCAACCACTGCATCCCCAAATTCTTAGCACAGAACCCACACGGCACATGGAGGAGCTCAGTAAATGATGCGTTTATTTTGACAGCATGCTCTCCAATCCTGATAGCTCCACTTACAGAGTGGAGGCCGTCTACTTCTTAACTCTTCCACTGGATTCCAGCCCGTCCACCCACCGTCTGACTAGCCCACTCTGTTTTGCTTTCTAGGGTATTTTCAGAATATGAGAGTAGGCTTGACAAAGGCAGTTTCCACAGCTGAAATCTGCCTGAGGGTTGGGTTTTAG
The DNA here is from genome assembly GCF_000181295.1 of Otolemur garnettii. Taxonomy (NCBI): domain Eukaryota; kingdom Metazoa; phylum Chordata; class Mammalia; order Primates; family Galagidae; genus Otolemur; species Otolemur garnettii. Next base: position 13,081,256 of record NW_003852429.1, read on the forward strand.
AGCTCTCTGGCCTTTATGAACTCTTGGACTCATAAACTCATAAAGATTCTGAACATTGGCCTCTTCTGATGAGTTCTCCAGATAAAAATAGCACTGTGAGCCTAATGGCTACCCCAGTTTTTATTGTGTGTGATTCCCACTTTACCATTTTCATTTGTCATCCTTTGCTCTAGCAATATTTTCTTAACCAAACAACCTATACGTGCTCCATAGTTCCACCTGCACAATTTGGGACCTGTACTGTGTCAGTCCATCACTCCTTCTTCTCTTTGTGCACCTAAATTACAAGAAGTTTTTTCTTCAGGGTCATATAATATTTTTTTATCTTTTGACAGTCCCTCACCCCTAAACCATACTATGATTTTTTTCTCCCCTGGACCTTGCAATTTTATCTTGTTATTTTGAAGTTCACGCTGTGTACTTTATCCTCATTGTCTTCATTGATTTTTTTTCTTTTATTTGAGATCAAGGACCAAGGCATTTTGTTTGTTGTTAGCTTTCCCATTCATTCATTTTTTTCTTTTTTTCTTTTTTTCTTTTTTTTTTTTTTTTTTGCAGTTTTTGGCCAGGGCCGGGTTTGAACCCACCACCTCCGGTATATAGGGCCAGCACCCTACTCCTTGAGCCACAAGTGCCACCCCCCCCATTCATTCATTTTAAGTGAATGCTGGCAGGCCCTCAGTAAATATCCATGTATGCATGAATAAATGAATAAATGATTCTTCAGGTAGTCTAGATACGCATAATATGAGAAATACATTGAATCCTTAGTATTAGAGCTCATTAGAAATTTCTCAAATGAAAGGAAAATCGTTTCGAAACAAAAATCACCCAGATGAATATACCAGGACCCATTTTGCTTAATTTATAATGAAGTTTTAAAAACTCAGGCAGTATCAGCAACAATAATGAAATTACACAGTGAAATATGTCATGATGTTGTATGGCTCAGCTAGCAGAGCAGGTTCCAGGCTATTGAGATCAAAAATTCTATTAGCATAAAAGAAATAGGTTTATGTCCTTCAGTTAAGATTTCTTCACTTGTTGGGATTCTCTGTGGGCTCCAACCTGGGTTGGGTATTGGCAGGGGGGACGACACTGGAGAAAATAACAAGACTGTGCACCAACTTAATGTGTAAAGTCTGGGAAGTCTGGAGAGGCTACATTGACTCACACGCCAGGTGGTAGAACGAGACAGTGCAGCAGCTCTCTGACTGCTCAGAAACCTTTTATTGATCTACAACGTAAAGTGTATATGCAAAATACAAAGGTGCCAAGATGGGATTAAAAGAATGCCACGCCCCCAAGAAGACTGGCTAAGGAAGAAATGGTTGGGTAATTGGGAACTTATGGTTGTGAGTCAGCAACAATGGCAGATACTGTATTTAGAAATGGAGAGGAGGAGAAAAGAGGTTTCAACTCTCTAGGCAAGCAAGCTAGTCCTAATCTAACTGTCCATCAGGAGTTTAAAGGGCTCCACCCTGCCTGCCTGCTGAGTCTCCATCCAGGGATGGTCTTAACACTTTTGCCCTATCTGGAACTCCTGTGGGCTCCTTTCATCTTGGGTGGTCTGGATGAGCCCCCAGAGATGGGCTTCTGTGCACTTTGCCCTGGATTGAGGAGAGGCCCCCTGCAGAGAGAGCAGCCTATCTGTCTCACACACCCTCTCTCAAGTGTTTAGCAGTTTTTGGATTCTTTATGGGTTTCAAACTAGTTGAGATGGACTACTCAAACTAGTTGCTTTATGGGTTTCAAACTAGTTGAGATGGACTACTCAATTTCATTCCATGATTAGCTTAACAAATCTAATAGCTGTTTGATTATTTTAGTGCAAACTTACATGGGCAATTTATGAGCATTAGCAGGTATATAGGTATTAATCTCTATAAAAGCATGCAGAGTCCAAGCAAGACATGTATTCTGGTGGTATTTTTGCCCCACTAATGATCTTCAGGGTTTCTTTTGTTTTTTTAAAGAACCTAGTTTCTTGATTCATGCAACAGAATCCTATACTGATTTGAAATTCAGTCTAATACTATTGCTATTTTTAGCCACATATCCTAATTTTGTGTGGTTTTTTTTTGTAAGTGATATCCATGATTTAATTTTTAAGCATCTTTGTGAATTTTGTCCTCATATATTATTTGTCAAATTTTTCTTCACTCACTGATTCAAATATCAATTAACTGCTGCCACAATAACACTGTATAACAAACATCCCAAATTTGAATACCATAAAACACCAGACACTTATCCCGAGATCATGGACCTTCAGCTTGGCTATGGTCTGGGGGAGAACGTCTGGGGTCTGCTCAGAGGTGCTGTTGCAGGTTTTAGGTCAAATACACTAGTCACATGGTTTTATGATCTTTGGTGAGCTTATTTACATAAAATAAAAAGGTAGTATGCTGTGAGTTGGCTTCAAAACCAGCCATATATTAATGAGGAGAAAGAGTCACTATAACATTAGGTTAGTTTCCAGTGTCTAGAGCAAGATATGTGCTGGCTAATTTTCTACCTACTAATCTTCTGCCAGGATTAGTAGTGAGAAGGAATTTGGACCCAACCACATCATTTTTAAATGTACTGCTTCAAAGGCATGTCAGAAAGACACTTTATTCTCATAAGCAGAATACTCCACGCTGAGTAAATTAGAAAATATTTGCTTATTTATTTTAATGATTGAAATTTATTAAAGAAACAAACACATTTCTTTCAGAAACAAACCTCAGTGCCCTAGGAAGTACATCATGATTATACACCCTCCTGTGATAGGTTGCCTGGAAAACAGATTGCCCTGATGTTACCAGGTTCAACTTTCTTCTAGACCATTCACCCCATACATTACTGGCTCTCATGAAATTTGTGAATAATCTATACTTCCAAGTACCACCATTCCAACTCTGTAGTAGACTGGATAGATGCCAAGTGAACTGACTCCTTGGGTATTGATAAAATGTCACAATGTCTCTATTTGTCATTTTGGAACGGTCTTATAATACACAGAGCTTGGCTACATGCTACTACATCCCAGGGGATGCCAGTGTAAAACACATAGTGTAACAGAGGTGGCTGTTGCTCACCCTGTTAGTTCTGCTGCAGGCATATTTAAGTCTATTCATCTATGGATCATTACTTAGCTTTCCCAGTATTTATGTGACCTACAGACCAGAGCCTTTCTCTAGCTGCAGATCAAGTGGGACTGAGAGTTGCATGTGCCTTTTCCCTAAGACTGTACACCTGGGCTAAGGTGCAGAGCTCTGCAATTTCACTGATCCTTCAACTGCTTATATGTGTAATTTTTCTTGAGGGGGTTCTTATACCTTAAATCTTTCACCATCACTCCAACCACGTGTTCGATTTCCTCCCGGTGTTAAGACTTCCCCATGACCACATGGGCTGTGCTTTCCCTGCTTTCTAGATGCTCATCTTGTATAACTAGCCAAGTATTATTCATGTTCAAATGCATGTGAAATTCAGTTAGTCCTGGGGGTTTTCACTGTGCACATCAGTCTTCACAGGCCCCTTCTTCCTTGAGATCCCTCGACAGCTGTCTGTCTCTGCTCCTGTCATTTCCTGTGCTTTGCTGTTGCTGTTGTTTTGTGTTTGTCTAACCCCCAGGGAAATGCTTTGTGTAGTACAGTGTGTGTGTGTGTCCACCTCAGCATGTGGCACATTTTCACATTTGTTGTATTTGATTATTTACCGAACTATTCCAAAATGAATGTTTTCATCCAGCCTCTAAAAGTGGTAATGACACAATTTTCTGGAAAACATCTTTCTCTGGCAGGAAGAGAAAATGGTATGCAAAGTTTTTCTTGAAATATCTTTCTAAATATACACGGGTAACCACAGTTTTATATTTGTAATGAATTCTTTTCTCCTCATATTACCAGCTCTGTTGACTTTTACTAGATATCACAAGTCCTTACTGGCTACCGCTGATAGATGGTCCCTTGATATTTTGAAGGATCAAGGCCAAAATAACCTTTTACATTTTTTTGCCTCTATCCTCAGTTCAGGAAATGTCCCTTAATTTAGCCAGGAAATGTATGATGTGGCCCAAGGAAAAAAGCTTCAGGTGTCATTAAGTTTGTTCAACTCTAGTGCCTAATTTTTTAATATTCTTCCCTCCTTTCCTATGCTGCTACAATTATACTGACTCAGGGCCTGATCCTTTATAGACTATTTTATCATCAACTCAAATAAGTCCTCAGTCCTTCTTTATTTTTTACTTTACTTTATTTTGGGGGGAGGAAGGGTCTTACTCTGTCACCCAGGCTGAGGGCAGCAGTATCCTCATAGCTCCCTCTCCTCTCAAACTCCTGGGCTTAGTGATCCTTCTGCCTCAGCTTCCCAAATAGCTGGGACTACAGGTGCACACCACCATGAATGGCTAATTTGTTCTATTATAATTTTGTAGAAGTGGGTTTTGTCATTGCCCAAGATGGTCATAAATTCCTGACTTTGTGTCATTCTCTTGCCTGGGCCTCCCAAAGTGCTAGGATTATAGACACGAACCACCATGCCAGCCCATCTGCCCTTTGGTTCTTAAACATTTCCTACTGATTATCACTGTTTTTCTACAAATTAAATCTTAACCTCTGTATCACCACCCACTTTTATTTGAAGATTAATATGATCTTACTCAGATTTTACCTTGTTTTCTTCCGTGGGCCAAGCACGTTGGTATTTGTATCCCTAAGGTGCCCTAACAGTGTACTGGAGACAGAGTGGCTTAAATAGTGGATATTTCCTCACAATTCTGGAGTCTGGCAGTCCAAGATTAAGGTGCCAGTTGGTCCTCTTCACTTTTTGATACCTTTATTGAGATGCAATTTCATATACAAAACTCACTTTTGTAAAGCATACGGTCTAATGCTTTTAGTATGCTTATAAAGTTGCAGAATAACCACCAAATCTAATTTCAGACTATTTTCATAACCCTGAAAAGAAGCCCTGTACCTAGCAGTCGTCATTCACAAATGACACCCCTCTCTCCAGACTGACAAAAATCTCTAATCTACTTTCTGTCTTCATGGAATTTTCATTTGAGAAATGTCTATTCAGATCCTTTGTCCATTTTTCAATCAAATTATTTGATCTTTTCCCTATTGAGTTGTTGGAGCCCCTTATATATTCTAGTTATTAATCATTTGTCCGATAAATAATTTGTAAATTTTCTCCCATCCCTGGGTTGTCTTCTCTTTTGATAGTTTCCTCTGTGGGGCAGGAGTTTTACAGCTGGATGTAAAGACAGTTGGTCCAGCTTGCTGTGCTTGCCTGAGCTTTGGGGGAGTTACTCAAAGTATCATCACCCATACTGGTGTCCTGAAGCAGTTCCTCAATGTTTTCCTTCATACATTTCATGGATTCAGGTCTTAGATTTAAGTCTTTTTTTTTTTTTTTTTTTTTTGAGACGGAGCCTCAAGCTATCCCCCTGGCTAGAGTGCCATGGCATCACGCTCACAGCAACCTCCAACTCCTGGGCTCAAGCAAGTCTCCTGCCTCAGCCTCCCAAGTAGCTGGGACTACAGGCGCCCGCCACAATGCCTGGCCATTTTTTTTTTTTTTTTTGGTTGCAGCCATCCTTGTTTTTTGGTGGGCCCAGGCTGGGGATTTGAACCTGCCACCTTAGGTGTATGTGGCTGGCGCCTTAGCCACTTGAGCCACAGGCGCAGAGCCAGATTTAAGTATTTAATGTGTTTTTGTATATGGTGAGAGACTAGGGTCTGGTTTCATTCTTATGCATATGAATGTCCAGTTTTCCCAGCACCATTTACTGAATAGACTGCCCCTTTCCCACTTCATATTCTTGCACCTTTGTCAAAGACAGGCTTGCTATAGATGTGGGGTTCATTTCCGGGTGCTCTGTTCTGTTCCAGTTGTCGATGATTTCACTTTTATGTTAGTATGATGCTGTTTTGGTTACTACAGCTCGGTAGTATGCTTGGAAGTCAAGTAATGTTAATTTACTTAGTAGCTTTGGCTATTCTGGGTCTTGTGTGGTTCCATATAAATTTCACAATTATTTTTTCTATTTCTGTGAAGAATGTCATTGTTTTGTTTTGTTTTTAGTTGTAGTGTATATTATACACACACACATATAAATATATATTATTGTTGCGGATTCATCGAGGATGCACAGTTACACTGATTGCTTTTGTTAGATAAGGACACTCTTATATTTGTGTCCCACCCTCAAATGGTGAACCCTATCCCTTGACCGTCCACCCCTTCTCTCCTTCCCTTTCTCATCTCTCCCCACCCCCACCCTCCATTGTACTGGGACCTTACTTGTACTCATATCAGAATTGAGTGAATAGGATTTTTTTCTCCATTTTTTTTATTAAGTCATATATACATAGATCATGAATACATTTATGTATTTGTGGGATTCAATGTGTTGATTATTTGTACAAATTGAAGCTCTTACATCCTACTCATTAACATAGCTTTCACCTCATTTACTTAATTACAGTGTTAAGACATTTGTATTCAATACTTGATTGATTTGACTTGTACCTTTGCAATATGCTCCATAGGTGTGGTCCCACCATTAACCCTCTGTCTATCCCATTCCCCTCCCTTCCCATTCCTCTCCCCTTCCCTCCTTCATCCTGGGCTATAGTTGTGATTCATCTCTCATATAAAAGTGTGAGTGATTATAAATTGGTTTCATAGTAGTACTGAGTACTTTGGATATATTTTTCCATTCCTGAGATAATTTACTAAGAAGAATATTTTCCAGTTCCATCTATGTAACCATAAAAGAGGTAAAGTCTTCATCTTTTTTAATGCTGCATAATATTCCATACACATATACCACAATTTATTGATGCATTCTTGGGTTGATGGGCACTTGTGCTTCTTCCAAGACTTGGAAGTTATGAATTGAGCTGCAGTGAACAATCTGGTGCACATATCTTTGTTGCCAATTAATTTTTGGTCTTTTGGATATACACCTATAAGAGGAATTGCAGGATCAAATGGCAAGTCTCCGTTTAGATTTTTCTCCATTCTTGTGATGCTTTATAATGTGTCCATATCTACCTATGTTAATACAGTGGATGTAAAGTCTTCACCTTTATTAGTGTCTGAATAGTATTCCATGGTGTACATATACCACAGCTTGTTAATGCATTCCTGGGTTGGTGGGCATTTAGGCTGTTTCCACAGGTTGGCGATTGTAAATTGAACTACAATAAACAGTTTACTCCAAGTGTCCCTGTGATAAAAGATTTTGTTTTTTCTTCTGGGTAGATGACCAGCTATGGGATTGCAGGATCAAATGGGAGGTCTAACTTGAGTTCTTTGAGGGTTCTCCATACTGCCTTCCAAAGAGGTTGTAGTAGTTTGCAGTCCCACCAGCGGTATAATAGTATTCCCTTCTCTCCACATACACATCAGCATCTGCAGTTTTGAGATTTTGTGATGTGGGCCATTCTCACTGGGGTTAGGTGATATCTCAGGGTGGTTTTGATTTGCATTTCTCTAATAATTAGGGACAATGAGCAAATGCTTGAATTTGTAGCAATTGCAGCTCCACTTGTGCCAAAAAACTAAAAAAAATTGCGAAGTCTAACCTATTTCTAGGCCATGCAAGAATCTGATGTTCTTGTTCTGAACTAGTGATCTCTGTCAATAACTAATCTACCTATTCTCCATAGCATCAACTGTCAATCTACAAAGAATGTCTTCCAAATAGTTTCCATCTAGAATACTTATATAAGACAGGAGGAAAATGAAGAAAGGTAGCCTGTGCAGTAATGCCTGGCTGAAATTCAGAATTAGCTATTCTTGCTCTTGATTTATTATTTCCCATGAACTGCTATGCACTCCCATACTGCCCCCCTCCTCCCATCCCCCTCTTTCCACACACACATCTTCTTTCTCCCAGGACCATAAATTCCTCCACCGTTACTATTCCAATAATTTATCTTTTTTTTTTTTTTTGATTCCTAATGAATACAGGTTTCACTTGATGGACCAAAATGTAACCATCTATATAGTTAAAGAAAATTCACTCTGACTCTTTCAGTACCACCAACATTTTGGCTTCAAATTCAAATTATAACCTTTCTTTGCCTTAAGACAAAGCATATTATTAGCCACGGCTTCAATGCTGGCCAAGCTTCCTAGCTGTAAACAACAAAACAGTTCAGACTGATATAAATATGCATAATTTTGTAAAAACTTCACAAAGGACAAGCAATCTGTGTGCAATATTTATCCCAATTCACAGAGAAGAAAACCAATTAACTTACATTGACTGTACAGAGACATTTAGGTATTAGGAACAAAAGTTTAGACTCAGCCTAGGTGTTCTGACTCCATCAAATATACAAATTTTATGCCAATAACATGGTAATACAACACGGAAAAGAGTAAAGATAAGTCTGTGGATTCAGCTGGGTGTGGTAGGAATGATATATATTCATACAAATTTGAATTTTCTTGCTAATTAGTATTTGACAAATTTATAGGTAGAGAGACATTTTGGGGTATAGAATTCTTGTCACAAATTACTTAAAATTCATATTCACTGATTGTATGTGAAAATCTGAAGTTGCCTAATGATCACTGAAAAGAACCTAAAGATGTATATTAATTACATAAAACCAGTAATATTGGGGCTCAGTGCCCGTAGCATAGTGTTTATGGCATCAGCCATGTACACCAAGGCTGGAGGATTTGAACTCAGCCAGGGCCAACTGTAAAAAAAAAAAAAAAAAAACAACCAGGGGTTGTGGCAGGCACTTGTAGTCCCAGCTACAGCGAGGCTGAGGCAAGATAATCACTTAAGCCACAGCACTCAACCAAGGGTGACATAATGAGACGCTGTCTCTAAATAAATAAATAAATAAATACACTAGCAATACTAGGATTTTAATGGAATAGTGGCCCAATGAGAAAATAATCAATCCGTTTGAGTTATTTTATTATAATTTAACTGAACATGACCTTCCTATATTTCAAGGGAATGAAGTCATGGATTTTACAACTGATATGACAGTTATAAATAAAATAGGATCGATCCATCTCTGTGCATATGTGAAGATATTCCTAACTCTCATTTTGAGTGAGAAGAAGATGTAGCTTCCTCTCTCTTACCAAAAAGGTATTCTACTCTAAACATGTAATACCAATATGTTCAAACATATTAGAACTCACATGAAAATATATTTTAAAAGTTTCTTATGTTTGAGTGACTGGAATGAGTAGGCCTGTGGTAGTTTTAGGAAGAACTGTGTAGACTGGGCACAGTGGCTCATGCGTGTAATCCAGTACTGTTGTAGGCTGAGGTGGAAAGATCACCCAAACTCGGGAGTTCAAGCCTACCCTGAACCAGAGTGAGATTCTGCCTCTACTAAAAACAGAAAAATTAGCCAGCTGTCCTGGAGGGCATCTGTAGTCCCAGAAACTCAGGAGGCTGAGGTAGGAGGATGGCTTGAGCCCAAGAGTTCCTGATTGATGTGAGCTAGTCTGATGCCACTGCCCTGAGTGAAACTCTGTCTAAAAAACCAAAATAAAATAAAGAAGAAAAAGGGGGTGGTGCTTGTGGCTCAAAGGAGTAGGGTGCCTGCCCCATATACTGTAGGTGGCGGGTTCAAACCTGGCCCTAACCAAAAACTGCAAAAAAAAAAAAAAAAAAAAAGAAGAAGAAGAACTGGCTAGATCTTTAGACATACATAGTTGAAAAAAGAGAGGGACTTTTCACTTCGTATTCAATATTGTCTTAATAAAACATGTTCCAGTGTGAACACAAATTTTAAATATTTCATTAAAATAAAACACCAATCCTATTTCTCAGAAAAACAATTTATTGTTGCTTTTTGAAACAGCACAGATACATGAAGAAATTTTGTTTAAATTAAACAAAAATCTCCTTTTCTCCTCCAGCCTCTCTCACGTCCCTCCCGTCAGCAAAGCTGAAAATGAAACAGGCCGCCGAGCCCAGGAGCCTCCGGAGGCGCAGGCTGAACTCAGGCTCGTCCCCTGCAGCACTTGGGTTAAGGGTTACTCTGTTCCCTCCCTAAGTAGTTCTCCGTCTTTTCCAACAAAATCAATCAATTCGGTTTTGGCTGCTTTCATTCCTACCCTCCCACCTTTCACCCCGACTGTGCCAGTCTGCACAGGGAGCCCCGGAGTAGAACCCGCAAACAGAATCCTCTTTAATGGGGAGTGAAGGGAGAGAGGCTGTGAAACGCACTGGTAACGCCTCCCCGTCACACCAGATTTCATCCTCAAGCCTTTGTAATGCTGCCCTCTGAAATCGCTAAGTTGGTATCTGTGCCCTCGGTGCCAAAGCCGGACCCTGCACAGCCAGCCCCTGACATCGCGCAGAACCAGCGCGCTGCGCTCCAGAGACGAGCCGCCTTTGAGAGATGAACTGAGCTCAGACTTTCTTGAACTTCTGATTTGGTTTTGATCCAAATATGGAAGTAGAAAATTCCCCTACAGCGTCTGAAACAGTCAGGACGTACTTACACATTTGTAAAATGTCCAAATATGTGTCTGCAGCCTCCAGAGGTTGCTGGGTGGTTGCCGGCCTCTTCCAGCCACGTGCTTGGAGACGAGCCGCGGGCGAAAGGCGCGCCGGCAGGCACATTGGGTCCCGGCTGGCCACAAAGTCCGCCCTCCCGCGTGGGGCTGACGCTCCTGCACCCCCACTAGCTAACTGTCTGTTAGCCTTGTGGGGAGGAATACGGGCACACGTTTGTGACAGAGTGGGAAACACAGTTACCATGGCACTGTGGGAAGCAATGACCATGTGCTGGGATTTTATCTACCATTCACAGCAGTCTGTGACATCTGTTCCATGATTTATATTAGATTACTCTACAGCTGGAATTGAATTAAGTTACCAATTTGAATTTTATAACAAAAGTTGCAGGCTAGAGTTTGTTCATTCAGAAGTCATCTTTCTTTTGTTTTCATTAACTTTGACATTTACATAAATATGAAAAAAATATGGTGCATATTTCTCTCAAATTAAAGCAGATTGGCTCTAGGACTGGGCGTTTAACAGTTGACTGTGATTTCATTCCCTGTATGCTGTCACTTGACCATCGTGGCTCATTCAGAGAGGTTTGGAGCCCGGGCAGGTGGACGTCCTTACCAGGCTTCACTCTAAAGTTGTTCACTGCTTCATCTCCCATCTCTAATAGCACTTTTTTTTTTTTTTTTGTCACCAACACCTTCATGGCCTACAGCTGACTACTTTTATAGCTTTTGATTAAAGTCTGAAAAAGAAAGTGTCTATTAACCAGTGTGTGGAGCCAATCCTGAGTGAGGGGTTTATAAACTCTTTGCAAGATGGATAGTTGGTGCATCAATCGTCCCCCCTTTGTCCTCTTGGCAGAAAGATGGTCGTTTAAGTTAATTATATCATGGAGAACACCTGTAAACTGAAAATTTGGAAGACAGCAGCTATTTTGAGAGACTGGCTTTTTTTTTTTTTTTTGTAGGAGCAAAAGATATATTTAAAACTGTATTGTATTAGGATTATTGTGTTCACTTCCACGGTACAGTTGAGGAAGGAGAGAGGACTAATTTTGTGTGTGTGACTGTGAAGTCGGAATGTAGCCATCTGTTCACTGGAAATAATGGGAGGTTTCAGTGGTTCTTCTCTCCCTCTTCTCCTAATACGTTTTAAATGGCTTGATTTTCCACATTTCTCAGCTCAGACATACAGAATGTGAATTCCTCATGATAAACCTCTCAGCAGCCGATTCCTTTCTGTTTCTAAGAGGGAAGGAAACGAGGCATTTTCTCCTGTCTTTCTTTTTATGTGCTGGAAAGTCTTTTCAAATTCAATTTACATTTAATTCAGGGAAGAGACATCACAGTTCACTGTGAGGATGCGAGTGTCCCATCCTGCCCATATGTAGAGCTGTGCGGATTGAAATACTATTATCGAGTCACAATTCGGTGCAATTTATCGGAGGCCTTTAAGTAGTTACACGCATCTCCAGTTATTTGCGGTTGTTCAGGTGAAACGGCGGGATTGTATTGGCAGCAGTTTTCCAAATAGTTTATTTCCAGACATAGCATAAAGGAAAACACCTCGAGACGTATGTGAGTATCATTACTTAGGACCAAAAGTCACCGTTATTTAGAAATGGGGAAAGAAAAATCTTTGTTTATACTGTATAGACTGGGACAGGTGGGGAGAGGGTTGTTTGCCGGCAGAGAGAACACGGAAGTCCAAGGATTTGGAACTATCCAACTTGAGAAGGTCACCATCCGTTAACACCTCTGGTCTGTGCCCTTCATCCCTGTGCCCTGATTTTCTCATCTACACAGAGGAAACGGTGAAGTAAGTTACCCTGAATCCCTTGCTGTCTATGACACGCTAGCACTTCTGATTACTGTGATTACTAACTCACTTGTTCTCTTGCTCTTTTTTTCTCCCTCACACACACATTCCTGTGAAGTCAAGAGTTGCAGGAAATGGGCATCCCAAGATAGAGAGGTGGGCAGATTGTCTGAGAAAACATGTTGGGGGGCACTTACCAGCATCACCCTCAAGCCCACCTGGGCTCC
>NW_003852429.1:13094423-13108474 GCF_000181295.1 Otolemur garnettii
CTCTGCTATCCCAGCACTGCACGGCCTTGCTCTGCTGTAGCCTGCCCGGGCTCTAGAGATAAAATAGTAATTTTCTTCCTTATGCTGCAGAAGAGTAAAACATGGTCATGAGTAATCTGTGGACCAGCGTTTGGGAAGTGCTGGGCAGAATGCTCAGAATGAGGAGCTAAATGAGCGTTAAATGTAAAACTGTAAACATGAATCATTTTACAAAGATCGCAATAATAAGTTCTGGCTTTCTAATGAAACAATTCAGCTCATTCAGGAAAATTATTCCTAATTAGGTCTTGCCTATATAAATCTCTTTTAAGATATGCACTCCGATCAATCATTTCTAAGGTGATTGGGTCTGTTCATTGAGTGAATTAAGGTGAAAAAGAACATTCATTTAAAAAAGCTTTCACATTTGCTAAATAAATGCATGTCACGCCTCTCATATCAAAGCTGTTCCCTTGTCACGTGAAAGCAAAAAAGAGTTGTTCGTTTTGATTATAACAATTCACAAAAGGTATTTGATAATGGTGTGGTCACTCATCAGGAAGATGACAGTCCCCAACGGGGATCCTTTTAACCAGAGAACTTGGCAGTGTATGTTTCATACGTCTCATGTCAGACTTTGTTATTCTACGGCATGTTCATTTTCTAGATGTCTTTTATGTCCTTCAATACATCTTAGAATGTTTTCAGGCCCAAGTTACTTTTTCAGTAAATAATAGGTAAAACCAAGAAATATGACCATTAGAATCCATATGATGAATGAGTCTGATGCACCATTGTATGTAGGACATGGAAACATCAGGCAGGACTATGCTAGTCACGTGTTCACTCTCATTAAACGTTCAACAGAAATTTACTGTGAATCTACCACGTGCTGGTCACTGTTCCAGGCACCGGGGATGTTACAGTGAATAAGTGTATAACCTCCCCCACCCCCCACCGACATTATGTTAATAATTTTAAGTGATGACATTCTAGAGTCAAGAGTGTGCTTTGTGGGTGGTGCCTGTGGCTCAAAAGGGTAGAGCGCCAGTCACATATGCCAGAGGTGGTGAGTTCAAACCCAGCCACAGCCAAAAAAAAGAGTATACTTTGCTATTCATCCCTGAGTGCATTTACACACACTGCTTCAGCAGTAATGCATTTATTAAAGGATCATAATGTGTCCAACCCATTGCTGAATGCCGGTGGCATGAGGAGGAATGTGTCATACCCCAACTCTTCATGGGGCTCCTAATGGCGTAGGCTTAGAAACATCATCACAATCCAATGTGTTGAGTAGAAAAACCAACTTATGTGCTCAGTCCAGCGGCAGCACCAGAGAGAAAGAAACGCAGAGGCTGCGGGGCTGAAGGTCTGTGTCAGGGAGGGATGCTCAGACATTGGCTTCTCAAATTCTAAGGATCTTTAAAAAAATTTTTTTTGATCACGTAAAATATCTTTATAGTTGCAAAGCCAAACTAAATAACAAGCAAATTCATAGAAATACGAATTCCATTTCTGTCCTGTCACCCACCCACACAGAAAACTTGTGAAAGTTGTCAGAATCAAAATGGAGTCACTTCTGTTAAAAACTCTGCCAAGTCGAGCTGAGGAAGGCCACGAAGGAGGGGTTCTATGAACAAGTGCCTGGTTGCAAGAACTATCACAAAAACTCTGCATAACCACAACCTTGGAAAAAAAAAAGGAAGAAATAAAAATAAAAATAAAAATAAACATTGCAGCCTTGTAGAAAAAAATACCTTTGCAACAACATCTGCCCAGCAACTCTCTGTCCAGAGATCAGACTGACCCCATCCTGTTTATTGATTCTGTAGCCAAGCATAATTATTTTAAAAACAATTTTGCAATTCTTCTCATTTTTAAAAAAATCCCTATCTTCCTTGACCTCCCTGAATACATTTGATATCACCCTCATTTTCCCATTACAATGCCCATTCCCTAAGAAACATCATTTTCTTGTAGAGAGCTTTGTCTCTGTCTGTTATTTAGGGCAGCACACTTAACTTTTAAGCCAAATATTAAGGGAGAACTTCCCGGCTTTCTCACACAGTCATGGGGTACTATTAACAATCATACTTCTGGGTTCAGTGCAGACCTGCTGGATGTGAACGTCTGGGCATAAAGTTTCCAAATTTGCATTTCAAATGAGTGTCTTCTTCTTAACTGTAGTAGACTTTAATATCCCTTGTCTTCAGGTTTTGGTGAGGTAGTTTGGACAAAGCAATGATATAGTAGCAATGGGGAAGAGTGATCTAGAAAAGAGGGTTCCCTGAAAGTGCATTGAAGCAGAAGACTGAGGAAGGTTTGCAATTTAGAAGTGCAAATTACATGATGCTTTGTAAAGTTTAACGCAGGACCAGAAATGTGCAGGTTCTACAGTCCAGGGAGAGATGAAGGCCCCAGGCAGACAGGACAGGGGCGTTTCTTCCTGGCATTATAGACTCAGCAGTATCCTTCAGCCTGAGATTTGCAAATGACAAATCCTAATTTAAAATTAAAGCATCTCTTAAAGTGCCAGTGCTCAGGCTGACTTTGCAGGTCTTTTCTTTATCGGCTTTTTAAACTTAGTTTTTAAGGGGTATTTTTATTAGCTAGAAAAGACTTATTTGATCGCCATATGTAAAATAAAGTTGATCTTGGATATCAGGAAGAAGCCCATAGTTTCCTTTCACCGATAGATCTTCTGCCTGGTACATAAATACGCTGTGATTATAATTAGATGTGAAGCATGTATTTGATAATTATTCCATGCAAATGTGTATCCCAATCATTTCATCTTTTAAAATAACGTGTTATTATTATTCTTAGAATACAATATTATAACATTTGGGCATGTGTATATGTTCAATTCTAATTAGTATAGTCCAGGCAATATCATTTTCACATCTATAAAGTTAATTTTTGAATCTGTAGGTTTAGCAAAATGCATAGTAAATAAATGTGGGTCAGTATTGATCAAGATGGCCTTAATGTCCCTCTCAGTCTGACTGAACTTCAAATAGGTTTCTTCCTGACCACAGGCCTCTGATCTCGGTTTTCTTATAGCATTTCTGAGATCAGACAATTAAGTTCTTGAACTCATCCTAGAAAATGTGCTGCACGCCTTACAGCTGAATATCCCTACTGCCACCTTCCAAGGGCTCCCCTTGGGAAAATGCTAGCACCAGTCCACTCTTCAAAGCACTTTTTTCTAGGGTGAGTTGGAGAACTTAATCCTCCCACCTGCCTACTTTTAAAAAACTTGCAATTTTTTTTTCTTAACCCTTTGGAGATGTTAATCTTCTGCCACTGCTAAATGCCTTTTTCAAAGAACTGGGAGCCTCCAGGGAAATGTAATCATCACAAAAGGCAGGGGTCCTTATCGCCTGGTCTCTAAGGCAGGATAGGAGTCTACACTCATGGAGAGCCAATTAGCAAACACAGGTGACCTAATTGTTGATCTCTCTTCCACACCCCCAGCATCTTCCACCATTTTCTCACCAGCGCATGCCACAACTTAAAAACTCTCTCACCTTCAACTCCATCCAGGTAAATACAAACTTATCACAATAACGGAAAAACAAGTATCCAATGTCCTCAATACTAATATGAAACCAATAGTTAAACAACCACTGCCCACAAGGGACAAAAATACAATTAAATAAAATGGGTGGGAGGGGGGAGGAGGAAGTTGGGGAAGGGGAGGCAGGAGGGTGATTGATAGACCCTTACCTAAGGTACACAATGTAGGGATAATTACAGCACACCCCAGGGTGAAGGGCTGGACTTGAACTTCACCTAAGAGGTGCAAACAGTGTATCCTAATCCTTTGTAACCTTATATGAATTTGACATAAACAATAATAAAATCAAACAAGAGCAGCACCTGTGGCTCAGTGAGTAGGGTGCCCGTGCTATATAACAAGGGTGGCAGGTTCGAACCTGGCCCCTGCCAAACTACAACAAAAATAGCCGGGAGTTGTGGCAGGCACCTGTAGTCCCAGCTACTACAAAGGCTGAGATGAGAAAATCACTTGAGCCCTGGAGTTGGAGGTTGCTGTGAGCTATGATGGCACAACACTCTACTGAGGGTGATATAGTGAAATTCTGTCTAAATAAATAAAATAAAAATAAAATAAAATAAAACAAAAACATTAAAAAAAAGAAAAACCTCTCCCACCATATTTTTCCCACTGGGTTGAGTTCAATCACTTCCCTACTGCAGTGGCCCTGCATAAATCTTCCTTGCTTGTTTGACTGCTCTGGAGCAATTTCTCCTTACGGCTCATCTGTGAATATGTAACCACACGTTCTTACTAGATGCACATATTCAAGCTGCATATACACCCATCTTATATAAAAACACTTTTCCATTTCATCTGTTTTATCAAGGAGAAGAAATAGTGCCTAATGACCATATTAATATATTTATGATTTTGTAGATCACAATTCATTTATGATTTATTCAACAAACATTTGTAAGGAACGAAGTCGGGGAAGCTCAGTCTATGGCACATAAATCGCAGGCAGTAATAAGAAGCTTGGCTCTACATGGGATATTCTCACCTTCACGCCACTGTGCCAGGCTGGGAAAAGAACTGTGATTTTACTCCTCTTCCGTGGGTCCTGATGTGGTTGGAGAGGTTAAAGACATGACCAAAGACTTTAAATATTTGTCTTACTTTTATATAAAGATATTTGAAATTATTTTTAATTGCCTGCAATTATATTTATATGAGAAGTTTTGTTTTGCTTTCTTGGAAGCTACCACGCACAATTTTTTTTTTTTTACTTGAGAAAGGGGTTGTTTGAGGAATTTCGGACCTGCTCAAAACTGAGTACAAAATTGTGCACAGGCTCTGACATTCACCTTGAAGATGTTGACCCTAAAGTAATCCAACCCCTGATAAAAGTGAGAATTTTTATTTTGCTTTCTAATTCCTCATGATCTAAAACAAGCCCAAGGTAGGTAGTTAAGCCATAATCGCCTCTAATGACTGTGACATTTAAGAACAATGACCCTCTAAGATGAAACTATTAGGTCATTCATAGGTTAGTTAACCTTTTGGAAGCTCAAAGCCTCAATTACCTCTAGCAGAGACAGAACTTAAGAGTCCAAACATGTCTGCTCTTTCGGTGATAAATGGCACAGGATAATCTAACCAGTGACTTTCTGAAAGCAGAATATTTACTCAGGTGTGGAATGAATATCAATCATATCAATAAACAATGAAAATGAGAATTGTTCATTAATTAACAATGTTGGGACTGAGTTCATTACTTATTTTTTTTTCAAAGATTTTTTAGAAACAAAAATATCAAGGGAATTCCCTTAAATGAGTAAACAGATTGATCTATCAAAAGTTTCACAAGTACTAACCCAATGAAATAATTTGGTTTTCTCTGTATAGTCCATAGTAAAAGGGACATTTCTACTTTCAAATATATGTCCTATGAATTTGACCTGAATGTGCACTGGGGTAATGAGAAGAATGTATGCTATGTGAACAACATAGATGGCATTTAATTTGTTCAGATTTCACAGAATGGAACCTGTTTTACTGTTGCATGTAGGAGAGTTCCTAGCGTGTGTATTTTCCTTAGAAATGCGTGACTCTAGAATGTGTTAAATATTTCAATAAACAAATATCTTTGCTTTTTATTGCTTTCAATTTTTCCATAGGCCATCTATTATTAAAAATACATTAGATCATATTAATATTCAGAGTAGGCAGTCTTAAGAAAAGCATGTGACTGTATAAGATCATTGTTAATATCTATAACTGTACTGTTCACTGGCAAAGTCAGTGTCATCTTCAGCTGATGACAAGAATTACTTGATTTGATTTTAAAAGTTTATGCTATCACTGTATATTGTTTCTACGCTGTGTGGAGACTCTACTCCACACAATAGAGACAATAAAATTTTAACCCACTTAAGATATTTTCCTTTTATCCCCGCTGTTGCTTGCTAAGTGGTCATGGTTATCCCAGGGTTTTGTAAGAAATCAAAATATTATGCTAGCTAAATGATGATAGTCCCTTCTTTGTCTCAACGTAAAAATAATATCTGTACTTTTTATTTTCGGTTTTCACAATCATACCCTGTTACGTTGCAAGCTTTAGAAGATGTTTTTATTTATAGGTCTGTATGGGATCTGCCTTTGCCTCTTTACGCTATCGTTGTGCCGTTTCATTGCTGCTGTGTTAAAATCATTGATCAGATGGTGATTGTTTTATACAAGCGGTGAGGAATGTGTGGGGTGGAGAGAGGTACCACTGGGAGTCGTCTCTATGGAATTGCTCAGAATACGCTACCTGAATTCCATTTGTCTTCCCGGGAATTAGATGATAAGAGAAACACTTGTTTATGCCTCACTCACCTAGATCATCCTGCAAGAAACTGGAATTGTAATTGCAAATACAGTTTTAAAGTGACTGGCAAGGACTCTCCACAGCCTCAGAATGAGGAGGGTGTTTCCCGCATCCACGGGTGATGTGTGGCATACCCCACGTTTTACAATTTTGTTGAGCGTTTGGCAATACCTTTGATGTAGAAAATTGCTCCTCCTCTCCGATGCCTCCCTTCTGTCTGTCTTTGTCAAAGCGTTGCTGGCCTGTCTGAGACGTCTCTGTACATAAGGTGCATCTGGCAAAAATTGAGAGAATTAGCCAATTTCCCTGGGGACCATCGAGAGAGAAGAATGGCAAATGAAAGGTATAAAATAGTACCCCTGAAGAGAGGACGCCTCCTGGGAGGAAGGTGCATTAGCTTCTCAATGCCAAATGTTTTCACTGTTTTATTAAAGTCATATTATAATATAAATTAGAACTGTGTTAAAACACTGTTGAGAAGGGACCCTAAGAAAGGGACCCCACCACGGGGGTGGGAGGAAAATGTGGCCTGCTGAACCAGGGTGTCGGGAGGGACCCTGATGAGGTGGGTATGAAGTAACCTCGGTAACCAATGGCCAATAGACACAGTCAATGACCAGTAGGAAAGGGTAACACCACCTGGAGCGCAGAGAGGCCTCTGAAAGACTTACTGAAGTTTCAAATTCGACAGTGTTTATAGCCCTGCAGGCCCTCCCCTCCCCTCCATGCCAGGGACCCGCTTCCAACTGCCTTAGACAGTGCTCTGAACTTTCTCTCTGTTCTTCCTAAATAAAATCTCTCTCTGTTACCCTGAACTTGTGCAGTGACTTCAGCTTTCTACCCCCACTGCCTGTGCTGCTCCAGTTTTATTTTTAGTTTCCACTCACTTTTCCATTACCACAGTGACTTGGTTGGACTTTCTAGTTCAACTGAGTGGTTGAACCAGATCAACTGGGTTTGGGGAACTGGGAACCCTGGCCCCCAAAACTATGCTCTAAGCTTCATCTTCTAAATACATTAGCAATCAAAATCAATGTTGCCGTGTCATATAAAAGGCAAACACACCCAGATAGTTCTCCTGGAACTGTTGGACATCCAGCTAGGCAGTCAGTGATGACAGGGAAGTTTTAAGATGTCAAGTGCATACTTCAGAAATATAGCCATGCAGGACAACACAAAAGAAAGCTGTTTTGGAGATATTGTCTAAAAGATGGAAATTTAGTTGTTTTTTGGAAGTAACAAAGATGGGTGAAGTCAATGATAAAGACAAAGAATTCTGCTTAAAGAAACTTAAAATGTTAGATTCAATCATTGTACTATAAGCCATTTAACTAATATCACATAATTTAAATAATTTAAGTGGATTAAGTTGGCATAACCCTATAAATATAAACAAAGAGGTGGGGGAATAAGTAGAATTTGCCAGAAACAAGTAAGTTAGCTCTTTTATGGTTACAAGTAAGAAAGAGCAGAGATTAACTGAGACTGTGAGAAGAAGCAGAGAGACCAGTTTATGGAGGGAGATGGACAGGGAATGAATGGAGTCAGAGGAGTCTTCCGCTGAGCATGCGGACTTCCTGGGCATGTTTAAAATTTCCCATCTTTTTAAACTGTAGTGCCTTGTAAAATGTGCTGTGCTTTAAAATGTAAAATAGGTGATATATATTAATATGTTAGTATTACAAAGAAAATGAAACCATCTCAGAGAAAGATGGCGTGACTTTCTTAACCCTGTTTACACATCACTCACCTCCTCACCTGGCAAGGACCAGGTCTTGCATGTATAAAGGTACAATTCCTGTACCAAGAAATAGGACCAGTTAAAAATCCAGGTAAATATTTTGGAAAAGGGAATAAAGTGTTTCCTAACTGTTTAGTTAGAGATGGTGGTTTCTATTGTAATTTTGAAATGAAAAATTCGATTTTAAAAATATTTTTAAATTACTGGATTTTGATTGGTGTCAAAAGCAGTGAGTCTCCTTACCCAAGTTCCCATATAAATTGAGCCTCAGGTTCAGAGCTATAAATATCACTGACAGTAATTTTTTGAACTTCCCTAAACAGATGCTGTTGGGCACCTGCAAAGAAGGGATCCTGGGCAGGTTTTTCGTGATTCACTTATTTTCACCCTCTCTCCTTTCTCGCTTGGCCTCCCCTATCCCTCCCACTCTCTCTCTTCATTTGAAATGTGGGTGTTGCTATTTACCTGCTATGCAATATTGACAAATCAGATAGTCTCAAATAGCCTCAGTTTCCTTTGAAAAACAGATAAAAATGGTATCTATATCCCATGGTCACTTTCAGGATTAAATAAATTGATAAGCCTGTAACAGAGTACGATCAGACCCAGAGTACCTGGATCCATCCCTGGCTGGTCTGGCCTTGCCCTCTGTGCTGCTGGGGCTTTGACTCTTCCACCCTATCTGCTTCCTTCCTCGGGGTTTGCTCTTGGGCTGTTTGAAGCCTCAGAAGGGAAGGGCTACCAATTTTCTTCAGATGTTCCAAAGTCAAGTCCAGGCGGCTCTGAGAAGCTGCCTGGTGAGGTCTGTCTAAAAGTTGGGCTTCACCTGACACCACATTTTTATTTTATTTTATTTTATTGTATTTACTTTTTGAAACTGAGTCTCATTCTGTCACCCTGGGTAGGGTGCCACGGCATCATCATGACTCACAGCAACCTCAGTCTCTTGGGCTCCAGAGATCCTCTTGTCTCAGACTCCTGAATAGCTGGGTCTACAAGTGCCCACCACGGCGCCCTGCCAATTTTTTCTATTTCTGTAGAGACAGGGTCTTGCTTTTGCTCAGGCTATTCCTCAACACCTGAACTAAAGCAATCCACCTGCCTCAGCCTCCCAGAGTGCTAGGATTACAGGCAGGAGCCGCTGCCTGCAGCCTGACACCGCGGTTTTGGATGGCCATTTTTTCTTCCTTAGGCTGGTCCTGGATGGCCATTTTTTCTTCCTTAGGCTGGTCCTGCCACTCATCCTAGGATCTTTCCAGAGGGCCTTCCTTCATCGAGGTGCACCAGCAAAGCTCTGCTTCCAGGGAACCTGACATCAGAAAAAACATATACGACTTTAAACACTCTTGGGAAATTGTAAGGATTTAATTAATAAGGGCTTATTATTATCATTATCATTGTTATTGTTGCAGATTGAGTGCCTCGTATCCAAAATGCTCCAGAAGGACCAGAAGTGTTTTGGATTTCAGATATTTTTAGAGTTTTGAACATTTGCATAAACATAATGAGATATTTGGGGACGGGACTGAATCTAAACACAAAATTCACGGATGTTGAATATACACCCTGCCCACCTAGTTTGGGGTACAAAATGAAGTTATGACTGCGGTTTCCTCTCCTCACAAGAAGTCAGGAGTGGGAGTCTCCACTTGTGGCGTTATAAAGGTGCTCAAAAAGCTTTGGATAGAGGAGCGTTTTGGATTTCAGGTTTTCAGATTAAGGATGCTCAACCTGCATGGAGGTCCTTCATCGAGCGTGTGTTGAACACAACTATTTAACAAGCACTGTGCTTCATCTGAGTCTGTTCCCTCAGCGGTAGTGACAGAGCCACTTGCTACCTGCAAAACTTAGAGATAAAGTGAGGGATCAGGTAAATCAGTAGACTGGGGAACCAATCAGTGACTCTTAGGAAGATTTTTAGTTAACTGTTTTTTTTTATTATTTCATAAAGCATCCTGTGAAATACAAGATTATCTTCTGCAAGTCATTTTAATATTCAGAAAAATGCACTTCTCCTGATTTATATATTTTATTTACCTATCAAAAATCGGTGTTTGTACTTACTTCAGTATTCTTCTTTAACTGGTATTTTCAGCTCATCTTCTTAGTACAAATTGTGGCCTTGCTAAATGTCTTATCCAATTAACCAGTTGGCAGGATTAGCTCTCGGCATTAATGGTTTTTCTGGGTTATGGCTTTGTCAACATGTTGTTCTTTTTCAAAATGTACCGAGATCAACTGTGCGAAAGGTTAGCCATCCCAGTTCAACACTTGCCACCAGCTGTCTTCCCAAAGAAATGTGCAGGAAAACTACGTAAGAATCAAGAAGTTTCTGGAATGTAGATCTATGTGCATTATCGAGATTTCAAAGACTAGAACGAAGTCTATTGAAGCTGGATGCCCCTTGATTGATTTTAGTAGAGATGTTTGCATAATATATACAGTATTCCCTCAGGCAGAGGGCAGGATAAAAGTGCTTATTGAGCTGAGCTCTGGGAAAGTGAACAAGGATTTATCTAAAGGTCAATGAATATTATAAGAAATGCTGTTCATAACTAAACACAGTTGTGAAAGCGCTGTTGAAAATGTATACCTCAAACTCAGATTTGAAACAAAAAAAATTGTAACATCTTATTTCAGGCCTGACCTCCTGCTCTGGTGGGAATGTGAGGGGTGCTGAGCACAACTGGCTGCAGCTGCATCCTCTGCAACAAGGGTGTTTCCTGGGAAGCTCTCGGTCCCGAAGCGCCTTCTGTGATTTTCCTTGTTTGCCATCATTACTTTAAAGTAACTGAAAGAGTGGAACTGGAACATTCCTAACACACACGAAAAATGCTAAATACTTAACAATCTTTTAAATTAAAATATCCCTCATTGTGTAGTCTCTGGCTCTAGTTTGGACCCATGTTTATCTAATCTCTTTTTATTTTAACCTATGTTATAATTAGGTCTTGATTTTATATATAATTGACAGACTGTGGCATGTTTATTTCACATGTATTTAATATGAGGGATGATGTAGTCAGATTTAAATCTGCTGTCCTACTGCTTACTTAGCAACAGTCTGATAGGCTCTTTGTTCTCTTTCTACTCTTTTTAAAAGTCTTGTTCATGAATCGAGACCCTTTAAAGTCATCCCACATCGTCTCATTTGTTGGTTTGTTTGCTGTAACACTTTGATTATTATAATGGTTGCTTTAGGTTTTACAGCATGTACATTGATGTCATTACAGCCTGTCTTAAATGATGATATAGTATTTCATACATGGTACAAGAAACCTAAAATAGTATTACTCCTAATTCTCCCCTATTTGGATTTGAGCTATTTTGTGTTATGATTTATTTCTTTTACATATGTTATAAACCTTACTCTACATTGTCATTGCATTTGCTTAGTCAGTTATCTCTCAAGTATTGGCAGAGGGAAAAGTTTCCCAGTTACCACATCTAGAGACTGTTGTCGGCGACCTTCACTCCTCTTTGCAGAGATCCAGATTTTCAGCTGGTCTCCTGTCCCTCCTCCTCAGGGACTCCCTTTGACACACACCTGCTAGTGAGGGATGTTCTCTAAGAACTTCTCTGTCTGAAAAATCTTTCTTTTGCCTTCATTTTTTGAAATATTTCCCACTGAGTATAGAATTCTAGAATGTTGAATCTGGGGAACGTGGAATTTAAACAATTTGTTCTGCTGTGTTTTTATCTGGCTCCTTTTGAGGTTTTTCTCTTCATCTGTGGCCTGACGCGATTGGATGGTGGTTAACCTTGGGGAGTGATCCTCACGCTTAGGAAGCAGGTGAGTTGTGGAGCCTCTTGAATTTGAGGAGGTTAATACTTTCCATCAAATTTGAAAAAAATGGCTATTGCTTCTTCATACCTGCTTCTGTTCTCCATTCCTCCTTTGGGTACTCCAATTACACGTATATTAGGCCTCTTAAAGTTGATTCTGCAACTCACGGCGGCTACGCTCATATATTCTTTCTTCTCTTTCTGGTTTGTAATACAACCAGTATGTATGATTGTGTCTTTAAATTCATTAACCTTCTCTGCAATATCTAATCTTCCATCAGTCTCATCTAGTCTATATTGTTTATCTTAGCAATTATAGCATTTAATCGCTGAAAGTATAATTTGGGTCTTTTTTATACTTTTCATGCTTCTGCTTTATTTTTGATCTTGTGGGATGCAATTATAATTTCTCTCTTAATGTCC
Organism: Otolemur garnettii; assembly: GCF_000181295.1. Taxonomy (NCBI): domain Eukaryota; kingdom Metazoa; phylum Chordata; class Mammalia; order Primates; family Galagidae; genus Otolemur; species Otolemur garnettii. The sequence continues at coordinate 13,106,727 of NW_003852429.1, forward strand.
TTGTCTGGTAATTGTAACTGGTGTCAGCTCTGGGTCAAATCTTTAAAGTTTTATTTTTAATTGACAAATAATAATTGCCTATATTTATGGGGCACAATGTGCTGTGTTGATACATATAAACATTGTGGTATGATCAAATATGGCTAATTAGCATTTCCATCACCTCAAATACTTCTTATTTCTTTGTAGTGAGAATATTTAAAAATCTTTTCTTGTAACTATCTCAAAATATTCTATACAGTCTTATTAACTGTAGTCACCTGGGATGGAACCCCAGCACTTATTCCTGCTATCTGATTGAAACTTTGCATTGATTGACCAACATCTTCCTTTTCCCAGTCCATGACCTGCCCACAGACTCTGGGGGCCATAACTGTATTTTCTATTTTCATGAACTTGACTGTTCTAGATTCCATACATAGATAAGATCTGTGCCTAGTATATTTCACTTAAGATAATGTTTTCTACGTCTATGTATGTTGTTGCAAATTTGAGAATTCCATTTTTTTTAAGGCAAAGTAATATTCCATTGCATATATCATATATACAACAATTTTTTTAAAATTCAGAATATTATGAGTATACACCGTTTTGGCTATAGAATTTATTTTTGTACATTTTAAGGTAAAGGGGTAAGTGTACCCTTCATCCAGAAAGTGTCATTATACTTGTTTGATGTGAATTTACTGATCCTCTCCATGCATCTCTTCTGTACGTGATTTTGTTGAGTTGTATTCCCATATATGCATGTACATGTTGATCAACTAGTTCATATTTAGTATTGAGTCCAGGTGGCATTTGCTTTCCATTCTCACAGTACTTCACTTAGAACAATGGTCTCCAGTTCCATCCAGGGTGTTACAAATGATACTAGATCAACATTTTTTTTTTAATGGCTGAGTGATAGTCTATCATATACATATGCTACATTTCATTAATCTCATGCTATATTGTTGTATTTCAGCTGTTAATAGACAAAAGTTTCTACATCATGGCTATCACAACAAATGCTGCAATTAGCATGAGAATGTAGATGCCATTTTGCATAATGATTTCATTCCTTTTACATACATAATGCTGAAGGGAGATGGCTAGATCTTATGGCAGTTCCAAATTTAGTTGTTTTTTTGTTTTTTTTTTTTTGAGAAACTTCCTAATTATTTTCCATAATGGATGTACCGGTTTACCACATCACCACCAGTGCACAAGAGGTCCCCTCCACATCTTCACCAGCACTCATCCTTCTTCTTTTTGTTAACAATTAATTTGACAGGTGGTAGGTGGTATCACAGCATAGTTCTAACTGGCCTTTCCTTGACAACTGGAGATGTTGAGCATTTTTAATATGTCTGTTGTTTATCTGTATGACTTCTTTTGAGCAATATCTTTTTTAGTCCTGTGCCCACTTATTATGCATTTTCTTTTTATGAAGTAGTTTGAGTACCTTGTATATTTTGTTCATTGCTCCCATTTGTTATATGATTTGAAAATATTTTTCCCACTCATGCCGGTTTTGATTAATTGAATATTCTCATTTTAAGTCATGCTTTCTTTCTGCTTTACATGTATGGTAATATTGATTGGAGCACAAGACCTTATGAATTTTCCATGTTAGAGAGTGGATATTTTTAAATTCCTCTAAGTACTTTTGAGCATAGTTCTGGGATATGGTTTAGATACTTAGAAATAGTTTGATACATTCAGGTTTGCTTGTAATATTTGTTAATAGGACCAGAGGCATTTCACCT
>NW_003852429.1:13109395-13114178 GCF_000181295.1 Otolemur garnettii
TGTACCAACTTGGACTGCTGGCCTCTGATTCTTTTCTCTTCCTCTCATTAGTGCTAAAATCCTCTCCTGTTTCTGAACTGGAAAGAATTTTTTTTTCCAACATCTTCCTTAGCAAGAAAAACTTTCCTTCCTCTATCATGTCCAAATTATGATTTAGACCTTCTAGGTTTCCTTTTGATATACAAAGAGAACCAAAATAGTATATTGATGAATTTGAAATATTTTCATGGAATATCATAAAACAAAATTAATCCATAAAACTGCAAGGTCTGCCTGTTGATAGATTAATACCTTTCTGTCTTCTCACAGAATAGCTGTGGACTCTGCATGTAGATCATGGCTTTGTGAAGTAAATCCACCAATAAATCCTTTAGCAAAATTATTAAATGAGTAAGATGACAGAAAGTGAAAAAGAGAGCAAGGAAGATGGTTGATCTGCTCCATGTCGAATTACTGAATTGGGAAGCAATGGAGAAGAGAGAATAAGGATGCCGGGGAGCTTTCTGGCAGAGTTTTCAGAGGGGAGGTGTAACTGACTTGCCATAAGCAGCTGTCGTGGTCACCTGGATGACTCCTGAATGAAAACAGTTATTTCGCATATGACAAGCTTTGCACACTTTCATTACATCACTGATAAAATCCCATCAATGGTTCTATACCGTTTGATACTTCTTGAGATTATAACCTGGACATGCACGAGCCATATCAGAGAAGCTGGAGGTCCAGTGTTCTCTCATTTACAGTTGACAGCAAGAGCCTGTGAGTGCACAGCCTTCCCTCAGAAAAGACGCCACTGGAACGCACATGGATTTTTTTCATTGTTTCAGGTTAATTTGAGGGTTTAAAGACTTAAGTTACGATGTTTGCATTTATTAGATAGAGTCCATCTTATAATTACGTCCCACCCTTAAGAGGTGTGCCAGACACCCTAACATTGTGCCCACTAAGTGGGAGCACCCATGTCCCCCTCTCTCCTGCCTTCTCCCCACTCCCTCATTCCCTTGCAACCTCTTGGATTGACATCAGTTTTCTCTCATGTGGGCTTGTATTAGATTGTGTACTGGCTTCACCTTAGTATTGAGTATGTCAGATTCTTACTCCTTCACTCTCGTGATACTTTACCAAGAGGAATGTGTTTCAACCTGTGTTCCAGGAACAGAACCTCAGTCTGAGGCCTCACTAGGGTGCCATAGCAATGGCTTAGCTCACATGGATTTTTAAAATACTGTTTATTCATAATCATCAATATAAACTTTGTAAGATCAAAGGTATCTAGTTTCAGGTGACATATAAGGAAATAAAAATGAACAACACCCCTGTGTTAAAAGGGAAATCCTATCACACATTGAAGTGTGATACTTTATTCCAGCTGAATGGAGCAAGGTGAGAGGCTGGAAGAATAGTGTCATAGCCAAATTGATCCACATCGAAGGTAGAAGAAACGCATTAGTGTTCAGGGAGGTTGATGCCCGGCCTGATATTCCTCCCTATTTCTAAATACCAACACTAGAGAAGGAGGGTTTAGAAATAAGAATCTAGAAAATTTTCCCCTCCTGTTATCACTGATGCATGGTCCGTCCACACGTGTTGGAACAATACGTCTGTAGGAGCTTCTTGTTAGGCTACTCCTGTGAAAGCTGCCCGCTACTTCTATTGTCTGTTGACAAAAGTGTTTAATATCATTTATCTTTTGACCTTTTATCCATTTGCCCTTTGAGTTTATTTGCACCAGCCCTGTGAGTCCATGTGATAGAGAGCAATCTAGTGGTATTTGTTCGGTAAATCGAAACCACATCAAAGCTGCCTGCAACGGTACAGAGCTTTACGTTTTCCTCCAAGATGCCTATAGGTAACAGGCAAGCACTATGGAAAGACCTGAGCGTAAATCACAGTTTCAGGCCATTTCCTCTCTGTTATTTACGTTCCTCACTTATGTTGGGACAAAATCTACAAAGTCACATGTCTCAAAACACACAGATGAGTATTATATCAATACGAGAGAAATGTGAAGCTTATGCTTATGGCAAAGTATGTGTTAGAAACTGAGTTTTTCACTCACTTTATAAACAAATTTGAAGGAGCCTGTGTCAAGTGGAATGAGCATAACCTGTTCCTATGCTTCTCTTTTTTCCCCTTTTATTATTCTGTCAAAACGATGGAAAACACCCAGATGTGTGTGCACAGGTCCTGGCTGACTCCCAAACTCTGTTATTAAGATTAGTATTCAACTTAATGTTCGGGGGCTTAGCCATTATAATTAATCATCCTCTAAGTGCAGAAAGATACTTAATACTCTGTCCCAACTTATTATTTAGATTTTTAGTTCTGTAGAGAAGGACCTCAGGAAAAGATTAATTAAGTCAAACACTTTGGGGTTATTCTGTCATCATTGAACAGAGGATTTACATATATAGCTGGCATTAGCATTGGGGAATATTTCTCCAGTAATGAAAACAACGCTCACTAAGTGAATTTGTCCAGTAACACTAATACACACCAGATTTAACCTAATGAGTGTCTCCAATATTTTACTTCTATCATTTAACATTTTTTGCATGGCATTAATAACCGATCACTTAATACTCTTTGAGCAACTTATGTTTTATGAAAACATAAAGATTTATTTTAGCTTGAAAAATAAGTAATTCTCTAGCCAATTGATTGCATCTTACTCGATTCTCTCAGCCTAAATATGATGGGCTAGAAATATAATCTTTAAGATTGCATATACCTCAAAAATACTAAAACTCCCATGTAACATATTTAGATCTAAAATGAGCTTAAACATTGGAAATCCAGGACAGAGTCTGGGAATCTGATATTTGGAGTGAAATAAAAAGATTATCAATTTTAGTTCTGCCAGTCCTAATTGAAAGAGTTTGAAATCTGTTTTATGTGGGACAAGAAATCATTTTTCAATGTTTTTCCATTTATGAAATACCCATTATTATATTGAAATGATCCAGTGACTCTTACATCATACAGGGATGAATCCATGCTAAGAAAAATGCTTTGTTCTGGAAAAGCTTTTTTATAATTATTCCACACATACCCATAAATATAATTTCTGAGGTAGAAAAATGGCATAAACAGCTTAAATAACATTCTAGCACAGTTTTCTTAATATTTTTTCAGTATCACATTTTTTTTCAAAATGGAGTTTTTCATGCCAAATACTAATTATCTACATACCTCAAGAGATTCAACCAGTCACTCAAAGTTAAATGCCATCAGTCTTCAAAATCCCTACCTTAGAGAATCCATCATCCTCAACTATTTTTTTCCTATGGCTTTATTTTCCTTTATAGATGCCATTTATCAAAGCATAAAACATACGTGGACATGGAGACATTTATATTCTGAAGTCATGTTTATATTGCCAACCAGATGGATGCATTTTTTAACTTCAAAGGGAATTACAGATATGGTCTCTATATCAAAGAACAAAGTATAAATCAATATAAATTAAATGTTACCTTTAAAAATCTAATTAGCTTGAATAAAATTGCTTTTTCACTTGTTTTCAATTCAAAATTTGAAATTATAGGTTCTTAATTGACCCTGGTCCATCCAAGAGGATAAATTTGGCTAAATCACCAAAGAAAATTAAAGATGAATCCAAACTGGCTAAATCACCAAAGATAATTAAAGATGAATCCAAACTGGATTATCTCCCAAGTGGAAAGATTGTGGCTTGTGGAGCTAATTAGACAAACCGAAACAAATTCTAGATTATTTATTTGATGTGTATATATTTTTTCTTACTCAACTAGATTGGAATCTTTTGGATGCAGTAGCCAAATATTATATTTATTTGATAATCTATAAAGCAAGGGTAGGCAAACTGTTTTCCGTAACAGGATAAGTAATACTTATTTCCATATTGTCTTTGTGGCAACGACCATACTCTGCCTTTTTAGTGCCCAGCCAATATCTGACCAAACGAGCCTGAGAGAACTTCATTAACATTGACATCTACGTATACAAAGACAAATAGTCAGTTTGGTCTGTGGACAACAGTTCCCTGGTGCATCTGTATAAAAATACAGTACTGCTTAATAAAAATGAAAATGAACTTAAATGCAAAGTTAACATAAAATCTTTTTTAATTTTTAACACCTTTTCTGAAATGGTTTTGTTATAAATTATTATCTAAGTTGTATTATTGGCATCTGAATTCATGCAGAAAATACCCAATAACACAATTTCATATGTAAGCTAATGTCCGTCATATAAAAATACAAACACTTCAGAAAAGACTGGAAGGCCCCTGGCAGCATTGGAGTTCTCATAGTGAAATACTGGAGTTTTATTTGTTTTGGTTTTCCCAAACTCCTTCAATATGGATTACATTTATTTTTATGAGAAAAAAGCCCTAAGCATTTTAATAGCACAATAGATCGAGATGGTACTATGTGGATTGACTATGCATGAAAAATAACACAGATCTTCATGGTTCATTACTTGGAAAAAAATTGGAAAACATTTTAAAGTACATGAAAGGCACTTTATGCTAAGAAATATACTTGACTTACATTGCAATTATTTTAGAGTTTCTAATTCCACACTGTAATTTCATATCACAATGATTCTAGGACTTTAATTATTTTCAACACTTAAAAATTTGCTCTGATTTTCAGCACAGTGGCGATGCCATTTGAAGTTGTCCGTCCGATTATGCACAGTAAAGTCAGCACTAACTTGTTAACTACCAAGTCGGGGCGCAAACTGCATGGTCCTGAATTTTACAGTTTAAGAGGTCTCAATGTTATTTTTATTGTGT
>NW_003852429.1:13114411-13115176 GCF_000181295.1 Otolemur garnettii
GATTTGTTAGAGCAGTCAGAACTCAAAAACTTACATTGGAACATGTTGCTATTCTTAACACAGAGAACCGAAAAATGCCTGAGGTGACAGATGCCCCATCTACCTTGATTTGATTAATTCACATTGTATCCCTGTACAAAAACAGATTAAATGTACCTTATAAGGACATACAATTATTATATACCCATAACAATTAAAAAACATAAAATTTTGAAAACTACAAAAAAATTAGCTCATAGAAAGAAAATATTGTTATCAAGTAACGTAAACAAGATGCTGAATTTCAGTATAAAACGCTCCTGCACACTATTGTATTTTTCAGTGCTTTAGAAATATATATATGTGGGCAGAAGAAAGGTGTGAGACCAGAGGCAGCCTCCAAGTGCCACTTCAGCGTCAGGGAGTGCAAGTTGCTGGCAGCAGCCTCCACACGGACCCCTAGTCTCTGAAGCAGCATTGGGAAGTCCTGGAGAAGCAATGGGGGACACCCAGTGTGCAGAAAGAAGATTATGGGGTGACACATATAACAAGGTTAGTGAACATGAGGGGAACAAAGGGAGCGAGGATGGGGGGAAATTAAAGTACCAGGTTACTGCACATGGCACAGTATATATGGAATTACAGGACAGCTCTCCGCACCCCCAAGGATCTCCTAGCTCCACAGCTGGGGTCCTGCCGAAACCTGGGCAGAGATGTCTCCCTGGACAACAGACTGGCTGGGATTGCACAGTACCACACCAGGACCATTCCAGGATCAGACTCACT
>NW_003852429.1:13115196-13116368 GCF_000181295.1 Otolemur garnettii
GCTGCAACACGGACAGCTCTGTTCTGAAAGAATCCTGTGACTGCTTAGGCAGGTCTTTGGTGAGGTGTGGAGAGGTGAGACCTCTGTGCATCTAGCTGGGGACTAGTGGGACCACTGGGTCAAGAGAACAACTGGCTAAAGGAAGCATCAAAGATGCCATCCTACAAGCAGTAAGACGGAAACGGCAGGTGACTTATGAAGGACAAGCCTAACTGCAGACTTCACAAGTGAAATCCTACAAGCCAGAAGGATTGGGAACTAGTACTCAGCATTCTAAAATGGAACAGAATAGTAATGCACAGTCAATTCACATAGTAGTAATAATAGTAATAGCCGTCCTAGAATCTTGTATCTTACAAAAGTAAGCTTTCTGTACAAGGGAAAAAGAGAAACTTTCACGGACAAGAAATTGCTGAGAAAATTTATGACCTTCCCTGCAGGACGTACTCAGTCTTGCTTCATACACTAACAGACACTTGCCAATATAAAATCACCCAGAGCTTAAATTCTAGGCCAAGATGACACAGTGGCTCTAGAGGTAGCACAAAATCATAGGATATAACCACCAGGATACACAGATTCCCCCCCTCCCTGCAACACACATCGAAACTTCCAATAAATGTGAATGACTTGAATTCCCACTGAAGAGACACAGGCTGGCTCAATGGATAAGAAAATGCACATGAAGTGTCTTCTCTTTCCAGAAAGCACATGTACCACACAAGGACTCATTCAGGTGAAAGGCTGGAAGACAATATTCCCTGTAAATGGAAACTGAAAGAGCTGGAGTGGCCATTCTCATATCAATAGCAGAGACTTAAACCTATAAAACTAAAGAAAGGCAAAGACAGTCACTATATAATGGTAAAGGAAACAATTCAATAAGACTTCACAATCATAACTATTGATGCATCTGACAAAGGGGTGCCCTGATTCTCAGAGCAAAGTTTATCCAAACTAAACTAAATGATAAGCTGCAGCATCGTAATTGCTGGGGACTTCAACATCCCTGTGATGGAGCGTGACAGATCAGTGGACCTACACAGGACATTTCTTCTTCTTGGTTCATATGACAAGTGTTGGTACTAAGAGAGACAGATGTGCACATTGTAGGTGTGTCTCACAAAGCTGGAGGGAGGCCGGGTGCATTGGAATTTGATTAGAACGAAAAG
>NW_003852429.1:13116826-13137140 GCF_000181295.1 Otolemur garnettii
TATAACTAGTGAAGAATTTGATGATTTTTTTTCAGATTCCTTCAAAATGATGATAAAGTTTTTCTTGCCTGAATTTTCTAAAGTTACTGTGTTTTCTGGGTCTGAAAACTTTCTTGTGCCAAATTCTGTTTGCTAATGGTATATTTTTATTTTAATAGAACTTGATATTTTTGTTACTATTTTACTCAAGATTTTAAAAGTCGTGTTTTTAAGTGAGGTTGTTTCTTTCACCTCAAGCAAGTGAGAGGACTCTATTTCCAAATGACTCACTGGAACATTGATCTCTTCATGTCTAAGACCAGTTCTAGTCTTCTTCTTACCTATGACAGTGTTTCCTTTCGGTCACCTTTGTCCTCACTTGGCTTCGGAGTTACCTTCCTCTTGCTTAACTGGTCACCCTGCCTCTATCTCTGGCTCACTTATTCTTACTGGGCATGGGATATGGTCACTGGGTTCATCACATCTTCCATCTACCCTCATTGATAAATATTTCAGTTCATTTAGATGCTGAAAATTCCAAATTTATTTATCTATTTAGACAGAGTTTCACTTTATCACCCTTGGTAGAGGACTGTGGAATCATAGCTTAAACAAACTCAAACTCCTGGGCTTAAGTGATTCTCTTGCCTCAGTCTACCAAGTAGCTAGGACTCCAGGTACCCGCCACAAGGTCTGGCAATCCTGAGAGATGTGATCTCACTTTAGCTCAGGCTATTCTCAAACCTGTGAGCTCAGGCAATCTGCCCTCCTTGTCCTCCCAAGGGCTGGGATTACAGGCATGAGCCACCATGCCTGGTGAAACTTCCAAAATTTGTATGTCCGACCTGGCCCTTTCTCATGAACTGCCTAGTGTAGCCACATTATCCACTAATATATGATAATAGTGTGCACTTCATATTTTCTTCAATGAAAATAAATACATTACCTCTAATTATAAAAATTCTGTTTTATGTCATGTGTATTTAACTTAACGACATTGTAATTTCCCAAAGAAAACCTCTGAGAACACATTATAAATTGCTACAAAATATTTCATGTCACTATCTCATATTTGGTTCATCTAAAACTGTTACTTTTAGATGATGTATACAAAGTGTGACCAGTGTTATAGCTTCATAATCAAAGTGGCAAAGAAGCTACCTATGACCAGAACTGTGACTCATAAATTCTTAGAAAATAAACTGATGAATCACAGAAGAGTTTGAATTTAGTAGACTGTACAGTTTTAATGACATTTCAACTTATTGAATGTCATATAGAATATATAAATTATCAAATACCTCACAAAATTTATATAAAAATATTGACACTTTTAGCAGATAAAAATTGAAATTATCTTGTTGTTTAGTAGTTATTACTAAAAATTTTTAAAATCTATATTGGTTGCCATCTTTATTTTTTGAAATGCCCAGTATTCAAGAACTCTGATGCATTCTTAGAGTTTACTCTACATGGAAAGTGACGTGGGATCTCATCTTAATTTGCTGGACAAGAGATTCCCAAGTCAGAGACAAAGGATTTCTTTACTCACAGCCATAGGAGTAAATGTCTAGAGACAGGAGGAACTGCTTAACCTGCAAACACAGTGGGTTGTGTTACAGGAAGGATACTGAGCTTGCAGAACTCAAATATTTTACAAAAGAGAGTAAAGCTATCCCACCTCTGTTCACAGCCAAACATTGTCTTTATCACCTTAAACAGAATACTAGGTCTTTCCTTTGTGTTAGGAGAGAGGCAGTATCTCTATCTTACAAAGTTATTTGTCCAACTCATTTAAAACATAGCCCAGAAAAACTCCAGTCATGCCCATTGCTACCACGACATACAGAATCCCAGGAGGTCCACAGAGAATTGTCTTTCAACATTTCTCACATATTTTGCCCACTGAGGAAGGGCAAAGAGAATTATTTTTAAAAATTTATTCTTTCAAGCACCTTTCTAAGCATGTTTACAAACTCTCATTTCTTATGTATGTCAATTCTTCCTATCATACATGTATGCTTTTATCATACATATTTTAATTTTTATATGTTCCACAATAAAGGGTGTTTTACATTTTGTTAAATATAAAAATTTGTATTTTTCCTTTTTTTATTTTTTAGATTTTTCCTCTGTTGTTAGGCTCAAAAAAGGCACGGCCCTTCAACAAAAGCAAGCAGCCTCCCATGTTCATATCTAGTTGTCTTTAAACCTTTAATTTACTCTGGATTTCTGGTGAGAAATAGGCTTTTAACTTCATTATTTTGCAATACTTATCCAACTGGCCAAGCGGCTTTTATTTAAAAAATCATCAGTTCCTTTAGATTTGAATAATCCCTTATCATAAACTAAACATCACCAAGCTGTGGATGTCTATGTTTCTGCATTTTTGCCACACCGTTGTGAATTTATAAATTATTTCTGTGCTCTTCAATTTTCAAACAGATGTTTGTTAATGGAGACACCGTACAAAAGGAATAAGTGGTCCAAGTTACTATTTTGGCTTTCAGATGTTTGCAGTGGAGGGAAAGGGAAGGCAATGTCTTTACAAAACACTGGAGCTGCAAGAACCAGTGAGGACAGAGGCATCCAACACTGGGTGGGCTGGATGTGAACTGCTGTGGCTCCTAGAGGGCCCTCCGTGAAAGTTACACCTAAAGAGCAATGCCGGAGGGTGTACTGGTGGACGGCACAAGGCACACGGTTTTATTTATCAAGCAGCGGCTGTGGGTGGGAAGTAGGAAAACAGGAAACTTGATAGATAACCAAGGTCCAACGTGGGCAACACAGGCCCTTTATGTTCAGGGAAAGCAGAGCAAGGCAACACTTCATCAGGCCAACTGTCACTTGGCAGTTTCCAGGTCGGCTGTGAACTGAGTAAGCTTAGAAGTTGAGGTAAAGAATGAGAGGAAGTTTACTGAAGGGGACAGGAGAGCAGCAGGAGTGCAGTTGTGGGGATAGGTCAAAAAGCTGATTAATTCGAGAAAGGCAACCAAACGTATCAGCATGCACATAAAGAGGCTTCAGAAAGGAGACTCAAGGACACAGGGGACATTTTCTATTTTTAAGCTTAGGTCCAATAAAGTATAAACCCTGTACAAATAAGATAAGGAGAAGGGGTCTGGCCTAATGCCTGCAGGCGGAGCAGAGAACCCAGCAAGGTCTGCGGGTCTAGACTCTTCTTGGTGCCTCTGAGCTGGGCTCCCTCCTTCTGGGTAGGAACCACGGCCCTCTTTGGAGTAGGGGCGGGATCTTATGAGCAAAAGTAGATCAGGTAATTTCTCCATGGCCAGTTTTTACACAGTGTATCTTTAGGCTTTACAGCTGATTTTCAAGGAACGATGTTCTGGTTTCCATGCTCCGCCTTAGGGAAGAGGAAGTCCAGATTTTATGGCTGGCATAGAAACTCTCGCTTTGGGGGAGGAAGGAGCCGCAAGGCAAGAAGGCAGAGTAAGATCAGAGAAATTTTGGCATCTCAGGCTGTATCTAAGGCCTTCATTTTGGAATGTTGTTTTCTGAGCTCTAACATGGTATTATGATTCATGTAGAATTTGAGAATGTTTCACTCAACTATTAAGAAGGGTGATGAAAAAGATGAGGAAGATCTAAGCAATAATGAAGACGTTGCAAAGGCAGAATTCAGACATAAGTTGACCGGAGAGGGAGACGCGTAAAAGAGCAAGTCTAGAATAACACCTGGATGTAGCTTGGCCAACGGTCTGGTCATTGTAATTACAGTAGTTGAAGGGAAGGTTTGTGAGCATGTGGTAAGTGTCTGGGAACTTCCTTGCCTTTGCTTTTAATGTAAAAAGTGTCTTGATTATCATTCCCCAGTTTCCATTCCCAAAAAGTTCAAAACATTTCTGACTATGAGCACACATGTGCACACACACACACTCACACAGGTGCAGTAAAAACACCTCTTCCTTCAAACCTAAGGACATTTTTATTGATATTTCATAAAATTAATGATCCTGTTATTAATACAAGTCAATGTTTATGTTCAAGGATATCATATGTTTCTCTCTTATTGCTTCCATACTTTGAATATAGTTTCCTTTTATAATTTTCACCATGTAACTAATGATTATTATTCTCTCAGGTCATAATGTTTTTATTCTGTTCTGATTATAGAAAGAAAAATTTCAAATATTTATTTGTGATTATTTTATTATAACACTGTTAGTCATGTGCTTGAGTTGGGTATGTTATGTCTCCAGCTGCCTCCCTGTCCCACAGATATTAGTCATTAGAAGCAGAATTCTCCTCTGCTCTTTGCTACTTATGCCTCCAGCATGGCTCACGTAACCCGCCCACGTCAGCCCAACCTGTTTCAACTTAGAACCTTCTGCCCTGAAAGAGAGTCCAGATTTTGGTTTTAGAACACTTAGACTTAAACCTCATCTCTGGCTCACACTAAATATATAACTTTTAGTAAGGAACTTAATCTTTCTACACCTCATTTCCTCAGCTCTAAGACGGCCATAGTGATGGTTTACTCTGTAGGTTCATTGTGGGAATTAATGGGGCAACATCTGAAAGTGCTTTGTAAATTTAAAGCACTGTACAGATTTGAGGTTACACTATTGCTGAACATTTCCACATCAAACTCAATGTATGTAGTATGGAATTCATTTCACCCATATTCAGAAAGCTTTTGCTGAATTTCTGCTAGTTCCTGGGCCTGTGTTAGCTGCTGCTTCTAGCTGGGGCTTTTCCACTTCAGTATTTTTCTCATGCTGAGGCTCATATTTTTGCTCTAATTGTTTCCATCTCCCAATTTTTGCATTTAAAAAATCATTGTAACTTTAAATCATTTTTTATTTTTATTTTTTAAGACAGAGTCTCACTATGTCACCCTCGGTAGAGTGCCGTGGCGTCAAAGCTTACAGCAACCTCCAATTCTTGGGCTTAGGCGATTCTCTTGCCTCAACCTCTCAAGTAGCTGGGACTCCAGGCACCCACTAAAATGCCCGGCTATTTTTTGGTTGTTGTTGCAGTTGTGTTTGTTGTTTAGCTGACCCTGGGCTGGGCTCTAACTCACCAGCCTCAGTGTATTGGCTGGCACCCTACTCACTGAACTATGGGCTCTGAGCCTAAATAACTTCTTCTTAATTATCACTATCCCATTGATTTCTTTCTGGTTTTCCGGCTTTTTACTTATGAAGTTTTTGACGTCTCCTCCATCAATTGTTTTCTTACTTCTGCCTCTGTTTAGGGAAAGCACAAAATATATCATTGAAGGATGGTACAATTATGTTTAAAAACTACCCAGTTGTTCTTAAAATTAAAGAAATGTGTTTTAAATACCTACTTTCTCCAAAGTTGTGGACAGCGTGACTTTCTATGGATTGCAAAATTTACGAGGAATTCAGTCTTAGAATAAGGATAGGAAGCATTCTACTTTTAGCATAGAGTTTGGATTAAATCCAAACTATGAGGACAGTGGTGAGAAGGTCCTCTAAGATTGGAGTAGTTAAATATCTCTCAGTGGGACTTATTGCAAAAAACCCTAGCCCCTTGACACACATACACATATGCTCAAAATATACAGCTTAAGGATTAATAAATGTCTAGAGATTGAAAGATAAAAAGTAGTGCTAGAGAACCATTGGGGTTTTGTAGAACTAAAGCCCATGGTGTTTCTTGATCTGCTTTTCTCTCATGAGAAAGAGTCCCAGGAGAACCCTGAGGGATAGGGTCCTGGTAGAGGAAGTCCTAGGGCATGTGCATTCCTTCTGTAGATCTGTAGCCTGAAGAGGAGAGAGAAAGAATGGAAGAATGAAGTGGGGGGAGAGAGATGGAGAGGGGGAAGAGAGGATGAGGGAGAGGGAAGGACATGGGGGAGAGAGAGGGAGAGTTGGGAGTGGTGTAAGAATGGAAGAATGAAGTGGGGGGAGAGAGAGGGAGAGAGAGGAAGAGAGGGGAAGAGACGATGAGGGAGAGGGAAGGACATGGGGGAGAGAGAGGGAGAGTTGGGAGTGGTGTAAGAAGTTCAGCATCATTAACCATTAGCGAAATGTGAAATCAAACCACAAAGATAGGTTACCACACACCTATTATGGTAGAATAATGTAAACAAAATATCTGTGATATCAAATCATGCCAAGGAAGGAGAGGAACTGATTCACCGTTCATGGGTGGTGGGAATGTGAATTCACACAATCACTCTCTTAAACTGCGTCACTTCCTTAAAATAGCGAAAATACGACTGAACAGTTGTGCTCCTGTCCATATCTAAGAAAAACGCAGAGGTGTTCATACAAAAAGTCATTCACAAATGTTTATAAAAATTTCATTTATCATTAACAACAAAGACCTGGGACAATTCAGATGACCTTCAATGGGTGAATGACTAACTGAGCTGCACTGTACCCACACAGGCTACCGTCTCAGCAGTAGAAAGGAATGATTATTCATACACACAACATATTGAATAAAACTCCACAAAGTAGAGAAAAAAAAAAACAACTTACCTTTAAACTTTGCTTTTAAATGTGCTTCTATTTACATAATATTCTTAACACGACAGAGTATGGAGCAGGAACAGATCACTTGTTCCAGTGGAATTCAGGATGGGGTAGAGGTGGGAGGTGACCAAGTGTGGCCACAGAAGGCCAATAAGAAGATGTTATGATGTAAAAATTTTGTATTTTGATTGTAAAAAACATTAATTTACTGGTTATAAAATTGTGTTACAGTTTTGCAAGATACTATCATTTGGAGAATCTGGGTACAGTGTACAGAAGATCTCTCTGTATTATTTCATACAGTTATAATTGAATCAACAATTGTTTCCTAGTAAACATTTTTTAAAAGTTTTAAGGGGAGTGCTATTAAAAAAGCAAACCTTGTGATTATTTTAAAGTATGACATTTAAATAATAAAAAACAAAAACAGGTAAATATTAATCGCAAATTAAAAATTTAACTCATTTAATTGGCTGGATACAAAAGTTATGTATCTTTTATGCAGATAAATAGCAGTGAGACAGCGGATTTAATCAAGAAATTTTAAAATACTCTACAAACACATGAAACAGAATAAATGAAAGTATGCGAATGCTCTGAACAGTGAAATGTCACTATCTCTAAAAACTGTCTTTTCATCAGTCTATGCATTTTATGTATTATTAATTACAACAAAAATGCCAATTGAAATCTTTTTTTAAAAAATGTATGTGATTGTGGATTCCTTTAGAAAAAACAAATAACAGAGCATCTCAAGATAAGGAATAAGTGTGGAGGGATGTAGAGAAGGATGGAGAAGTCCAGAAGTTTGAGAGATGTGCACTGGCACAATGATACGTCCTGTAATTCGGCATAGTTCAGAGAGGTATTTGGAGTCATGGATAAAGTCACTGATTAAGTAAATAGAACGAGAACATTTGAATTGAAAAATACATTTGAATTCATACATTATAATTTATAATGAAAGAAATTCTAGAATTGCTGAATAATTGAATGAAAGATAAATGCCATTACAGTGCGGTGAAACAAACATGGTGGATCTCATTTTAATTCACTGTGTCGGGGGTAAGCTTTTCTTAACATCACACAAATTCCAGACAGTATACATGACAATGATTAATAAGTCAAACTAAATAAATTCTTCTTAAAAATGCAAAAGTTTGTTTGGAGCCCGACACTTGGAGAGAGTTGAGCATTTAGTGTCTGTGTCAGTTGTCGCTATGCAGAAAACTACTACCCCATCTCAAAGGCTGACTGCAGAAAGGTTTTTCCCGATGCACCTGCGTCCTCTGGTTGCATCTGGATGACCAAGTGCAGACAGTTCTGCTGGGGACTCTGCCTTCTCCTGCAGCACAGCTGGGCCTGGAGGCTGGCAGCTGGAGGGCTCTGGTCTTTATTATGGTGACCAGGTTAAAAGGGCAACAGTGGAGAGGAATCCTCCTCTAGGCTTGGATCACAATGTCACTATTGAAGACCAGTCTTGTAAATACATTTTAATTCTCCACTCCTTTTGTGTCTACTAACGCCTCTTTGACCAAAACAGGTTACATTGATAACGGCAAAGCCAGAGGGTGAAGAAGTGCACTCTCTCCTGACGTGGTGATGTCAGGATTTTCACGTGTACTGCTATCACAGAGAAGCAAAACATTGGGACTAATTTGATTTTCAACAGTTAGAGAGAATTTGCAATTCATACTAAATAAACAAGAGATTTTTTCTCATATATAAAAAGCCTTTACAAACCCATTAGAATGAAATTGGAATGCAAAAGAAAAATTGACAAATGATATGAACAGGCAGTTTTCAGAAGGTAAACCAGTGCTTTAATTATATGCAAAGATAGTCTGTTTCATTCATCATAAGATTAATGTAAATTAAATTTGCCAAAGATTGGCAAGAATGAAAACAAAATAGAGCTACCTTGTGTTGGTAAGACATTCTCATATATAACTGATGGGTAGTCAACTGGCATAGCTACAGGGGAAATTTAAATAAACATTAACATATATTAGCATCTATTTGTCTATATCATTTGCATATATATGTTTCAATGTACTCAATCCTAGAAAAGAAATATAAAGAAGTCCTTTTATTTCTTTATATAAATTTTCCTAAAACTATATTCCAAAACTTTTGCTAAATAATTGTGTACTCTTCATGGAAATGGTATAAAACAGTAGGAAGCTTAAAAAGGTCCAGATGGTTTTCCATTTCAGACTGATTATTTTAAATCATAATACATCTACACAATTATATTCAGGTTTCAGAACAAATTCTCCTGCTCTATAGGTGCTGAGTTAGAATGATCCTCACTGAATATTAAGAGTGAAAACAGCAAGATAGAGAGTCAAGTTCGTAGAATGCTCAACTTTCTATACAGAAGAAAAAAAAAGATTTTGTTTGTGGGAAAGTTGGTAAATTTTCGGAATATATCTGAAGAACAAATAAGAAGTTAGTAAGAGTGCTGTCTCAGTAAGGGGAAAGTTGGAAGAAATTGGCAGCTTTCACTGAAATGGATGAGAAAATAAATGTCATTCTTGTCAATAGTCATCAGGAGTCTGGATCCTGTTTTTAAGTATTTAGGGAAAATGCATTAGTGTATTTGCTCCTCAAAATTTCACTAGAGAATTTTTATTAGTTTCCTGTTTACAGCCTGCTTTAACTTGATAATGCCTAAATGCCTTTCATATGTTTCATATATATCCAGGAAAAATAACATGAACTTCGGTGTGTAAATTGCTACTGGACAACCACTATCCCCTTTCATATTCTTTGAATTACCCACTACTATCCCATCAATGATTTTGATAACGATGATAATTGTGATCGTAATAATTCCCTTGTTATCTGCCTGCCAAAGACAATTATCTGCTCAAAACTTTTATAACACTCTAATTCCTTCATCACAAATGTTAGTTTTGGAAGATGTCAAACACAGCAATTGAAAGGAAATTTTAATAATAATATTTTATTCTTGTTGGAGAATCTCTCCTACTGCAGATCCATTGGTCAAGTTTTGGAAAGTGGACACATAAACTAAACTGTGTGCTATTTTAAAAGTATAATTTTTCTTGACATGAGAAAATCTAAAATACATTTCACGCCAGCACTTACTTCCTCCTAAGAACTTAGATTTTTAAAAGCAACATTTTGCCATTATAATCTATTAAGAACTCATTTGTTCAGTATTGTATTTTGGAAAATGTAAATGAAGCTAAAGTAACTCAGTCTGGATTTTTTTAATCTGTTTCAGAAAATCTTAAGGAACAAAGAAATCATTTCAAAAGAATTAATGATGACTGAGCAGTATAAATTTTCCTGTAGATACAGTGACAATTCTGTAAGTCTGTGACTTTGAGAAATGTATTGAAGCTCCTTATGCTTTAGTTTCCCTATCATTTTAATGTGAATTATAATACTTAACTTCTTAGGCTTGTGAGAGACAGATGAAACATATGGTGCATTAGAACAGTGTGTGAAGAGAAAATTATTGGTAGCTTATTTGAATTATTTTTCCCAAGTAACTAATCTTACTAACTTTTTTCTTTCTTTCTTCCCTCCCTCCTTCCTTTCCTTCCTCTTTCTTTTTTTCTTTTTTTTTTTTTTTTAGATAGAGTCTCCTTTTGCCACCCTGGCTAGAGTTCAAGGCATCACCACATCATCATAGCTCACTGCAACCTCAAACTCCAGGGATAAAGCTGCTTTCCTGTGTCAGCCTTCAGAGTATCTGGGACTCACACATGTGCATCTATGCCTGGTAACATTTTTTTTCTAATTGTTTTTTTTTTTTTTTTTTTTTGGGATAGAGGCTCTCTCTTGCTTAAAATGGTCTCTAATTCCTGGCTTCAAGCAAATGCTCCTGCCTTGGCCCTCCAAAGTGATGGGATTACAGGCAATAGTCACTGTGCCCAGCCCAAAATTTTATTGAATGTTGCTATGACAAATATATTTTGCCATACCTTATATCTCAAGAGAAAAGTTTATACATTCTGTCATGTTGATTCATTACGACAAGTGCTAATTGTTTACTGATAAATTACATAATAGAATCTGCCCTAAGTACATTTAGGAAGTGGAACTCTTAATTAGATGGATGGATACACAGTTACTACACACATGCATCAACCTTGTGGATGTGTGTGCTGTAATTTTTATTTTCACCTCTCCTGCTATTTTCTCAGGTATCTCCTCTCTTCCTGATACTTCAAACTTATGTGACCTGCTTTCAGCCTCCAGTGAAAGTGAACAGTGATAAGAACCTGTTGTTATAGCTATTCATTTCTCTTCCTCCCCTTTTCCCCCCAAAATAACTGTACACATGAATTTCAGTTAACTTGCGAATTTAAGCAACAATCTTACAAGCAATATCTTCAAGTGGTATGACATATTCTGAAAGGAAAATTCTAGATTCGCAAGTGGCAAGATATTTTTGGAATGAAGAGCCATGTAAAGGATGTTAACGTCCCTCTTGCAATGACTATCTACCAACAGTTGAAGTCCAGGAAGGAAGGGTGAGATTGTTATATTTCAGGAACTCCACATTCCATTCACCAATCAGAAAACACTCAAAGCAGAACAATGACTTTCATTTTTGTGATTTGTATTCAATTTTATACATGTTGTTACATATTAATCTTTAAATAGTTAGTGGGAATTAGTATGCGTACTTTATAGATGTGAAAACAAATTCCAGGGGGTGCCTGTGGCTCAAAGGAAAGGGCACTGGCCCCATATGTCAGAGGTGGCAGGTTCAAACCCATCCCCAGGCAAAAATTGCGAAAAAAAAAAAAAAAAACACAAATTCAGAGGATATCACTGGTTAAATATTTGCTTAAGACTTCCTGAAAGTAAGTTTAAAATTTAATAGAATGCAGAATTTTTTATAAAGGCCACAAATACTTAAATAAGAAAAATTGGTGGAGATAATAAATATAAATTAAGAAAAATAGGATTAGTTTAAATTATAGTCAGTGTTATCCTTGTGATACTGGACTTTTGATACTAGATTTCCAGGCTCTTGGTCTCAATGATTCAATGAATGAATTGACAGATCACAGGATCAACAGTAGGTTAGGTTTTATTCAACAAGTATTACAGCTCTCACAAAGAGCCAAACAAACCTTGCAGAGCAGGATCAGTAGTAAGATAGGTTTTATACAAGTGTCACAGTTCTTACAAAGAGCCAAACCTCCTTGTAGAGCAGGATGCAAGTTTTACAGCTCTTATAAAGAGCCAAACCTCCTTGCAGAGCAGGATACAAGTGTTACAGCTCTTGCTCTCTTCTGCTCTCTCTCCCTGGGAGGTCTGTGGCCATCTGTGCTTGGGCTCTGTGCTTAGAGGCTTATATAGGGACAGTTGTCCAATGAGCTTTTGGGTCCTGAAAACAGACCAATCAGGAGCAGGTTTTGAAAATGGACCAATCAGGGATGTACTGGAGGAATCGCCAGTGTCTTCCCCAACTTGTGTCCAGTTCCTTTGGCTACTGGAGCCTCCCGTGGGGGAGGGAAACTCCCCTCCCTTGCCTACACTACAGCTTGCTCCAGTCTGCTGGTTCCTCTGCTGGCTACCACCACCAACACCTCCAAGACCAAGGCGACAGATCCTCCAGCTCCTCTTGGCTGAGCTGGCTGGGACGCCACCTATCCGGTATCACTTGGTCCTAATCATAATATGTAAAATTGCTGGTAATAATCTAAAGTCAAGGGCACTGCACCAATAAAAGGACTTTACTTCAAAGGTAGAAAGTAAATGTAGAAAATTATCATATGTTCTGTATAACTCAGATCAGATTACATTGTATATCTCATAGGTGCAATGAATAGAGAAAGAATCATGAAGGATATGAGATAGATGTTAATGTACAAACATTCATTTAATTGACAATTTTATGTTTATAAGCACATGATCATGTGATAATTTTACTTTGTAGATGAACTATGTATCACTTTGTATATTTCTCATTAAGCAAACTTTGTTAGTATTTATTAAAGCTTCAAAATGATTTTCTCAGGAATACTATAATATTAGAATGTCATTGTCTCCAAGTACCCAGATTAAAAGTGAATTTATTTTATAGAACAAAAAGCCAGTGAGAATCATAGGATCTTTTAAAATGAGAAGTATGAGAAATTTCTGAGCTTTGTGCATGCCCCGTATTAAATCAGGCATCTCTCCATTGTGAAGAATTGATAGCTACTGCGATGAAATCGGAGGCATTCACTAAAGGCCAACACTGGCCTTGAAACTCTGCTTCAAAAAACAAGACTGAAAAGTTTAAGAAAAAGTTTTATTGGGAGTTTTATTAAGCATTTTTATATTAAGTTGAGGGGGCAAGTATGATGAAAATTGACCTAATTACAAGGAAGTTGATTAGAACTTAAATATAGAGTATATTAAAGTATCTACTAACAAATTTAGCTGTGGATTCTAAATACAGAATCATGGTCTCAGAGGAAAATAAAAAACTATTAAATTAAGGCAAGTTTTACAGCATAAATTATTAAATTTATAAGATAATTCCCTAGAGTTTTATTTCACAATGTCTGGTCTAATAGTGCAGTAACAATGGCCTAACAATAACAGTGCTAACAGTAATAAAATAAGCCTTTAAAATAAAGAATTTTATACTTCTGATGGAGACCTGAGACCCCACAATTTCCACTGAGTCTCGGCAACCATTGACTGCAAATCGGTCCTTTCACCGCCTCTTCCCCAGGTATGGGATACGCTCGCTAGGAAATGAGTGGGGCCAATTAGACGACCGAGGAATATTTAATACCTTGAGTCTAACATATGTGATACGTGAGCTGGCACTGTAGCAACGTCACTGGTCTTCTGGTCAAAGCAAACGTGAGGATGTAAACAAAAGTAGAACGGGGCTTAGTCTTATGAAGTCTACCCATGCTGTCCATTCATTTTCACCTTCTGAGCTTATCTTGTTCTTTTTAAAATGTAGTGCTCTTTACATAATCCATTTCTCAATCTCCTTGCTATCTTCTTTTTCTTTCCATTTTTCTTCTCATCTAATATTGCAGAAGAAGACGATGGCCTTCCATTTGACAGATTTGCTACTGTTTTCCTCAAAGTTGCCGATGCATGAGAATATATTCTGTTCAATGATAAAAGTATTGAACTCCCTGCCAGCAAAAGTCCTCACTCATGCTCCGTATATTTTATTCTTCTCTTCCCAGGTGCTCAGTACTTGGCATAATAAAACTATTACAATCCAGATGTAGATTTCTGCCAGGCTCTACAGCAGCATCCGTCTACCTGCTTTCTGGAGGTGGGAAATTTTCTTGGCTAGGTAGTTTTTGGGAACAGGAATTGAGTCATCAGGGCCTAGGTAATTTCCTTGAGTGTTCTAGCATCTCATTAGACAGAAGAACAGTTTAGCAGCCAATCTTTTATCCTTTTTTTTTTTTTCAATACGAGCTTTCCTGTATTAAATAGTAGATGGTGCTTGATGTAATTTTCTGTGAATTCCTGTTAGCATCTGGCACATGGGTGGACAAATTCATTATTATCACAGTCTGACTTGGAATCAAAGTCATGCTGATAAATTGAGGTGAAATATTAGACAGTGCCCCTGATTTTAGCACCAATGTTCCCAAATGGTTCTTTAACTTTCAGATTTGTAAACTGGTCTTAAGAATTTCAAGTACAATATATTTATCATCACATCCAGTGGTTCGTGGAATTGCATCTGTACAACCACGTTTGTGAGATGTATATATACGTGGACTGATAGATAGGTAGATAGCTAATAAATAAATACACACATAGATGAGAGAGAGAGAATAGGGAAGTGCCAGCTCCTGGAAAGCAAATCTGGGTAAGGAGTAATTTTCTTTCCAATTCAGTATTTGAAACATCTCGGTTACCATCACATTTACTTACCTGTAAAGGTTACTGATGTCAATATTTAGTTTCCAGTAAAGCTATTCAAAAATCAATAAATACTTTTCCTTTGAAGATCATCTTATTTATAATCTTCATTTTAATGTATTAATTTCACATTTACTTACCCTTTTTTCTAGTTTACACTACACTACACAATGAAAGTTTAAGTAAGGAATTTAACCTCTGAATTACTGTTAAGTTCTGAGATAAAGCTACTCAATTTTGTATTCCTGTTTAGGCCACGTTGAATATTGAGAACTAAGCATCCCATTCAGCTCCAATGCTTGTCTGCCGCAGAGAGGTCGGGCGCCTCTGAACCATGTTCTCCTTCTTTTTGTTGTTCTGCCTCATCATGAAACTTTTGAGTTGCTATTGGATTTTGTGGTGCTAAGTTTGTATACATATTTTAAATGAAATTATTAAACAGTGGGTCATCTTTAAAACCCCCAAATAGAATTTATTTATCTGAACACAGTGAATGAAGAACATGAATATTTCTGTTTATCCAAGCGCAGTTTTTCTTACGTTTAAAGAGCAAAACCTTAATTTGATATTGTACTCCATTTATGTGTAGGACTAACGTGGTAAATTCAATTGACCATATTAGTCTGATTTATGTTGACGCCATCAAAATGTGCCAAATTGCACTTCCCTTTGTGGACAAGAAGAGAGCTGTGCTTTGAAAAAAAAAAAAAAGTCACCTATCACAGCACTCCAGTGATGGGAACGGGGGACTTTTGAAGTTAATAATATGGAATTAGAGTTATTTATTTAATTGGTTCCAGTCTACTGCAGTGTTTAACAAGCTCAGATAAATGGGCTAATCTTTCACAATTAGTCCATTAAAGTCTGGTTATTTTTAAAGCTCATATCAGTTGTAATCGCAGGCTTTCTTAAGACATAAGTCGTCTCACACCTTTCAACTTACAGAAACTTTAACTTGCTATTTGCTCTATGAGCTTCCTTTTAGCATAAGGAGTTCCGTAATTGTAACAGACATCTGCAAATCCAGATGGCTGCAATGAATGAAGAAGGTGATCAGTTATTAGTGACTAAAGCGATCCTCAGTGTCCCTTGAATACGAATGTCGTATTTTCACATGCAGACAGTGTGAAGTATACCGCAACAACACCCTTTAGACAGCACTGAGAATTGACACTCATATGGAGTGTGTTTATTTTTGCATAAGGGTACTACATCATATTTATTCAAAATATGGGGTTTTCACTGATTTATCACAAATTTAATCATTTCTAAAATATTTAAAATATTTCATAATTTATTGAAAAAACACAAATTCATGGTTAAAAATAGAAACTTTCATTTTATGTTGTCAATCACAACTAAGCTGATAAAACAGACAAATGGAAATAATTGACACTGTATCACCTCAAGGTCGGACATAATAACCAAATGTGTTTTTCGGTAGAGATGAAACGCTCGGAGCCCAGGGCTGAGGGCTCGTCATCTCCTCATTGATCCCTGGCCCTTTACTCCGTCTACTAATTTTCTTTGACCTCTGACTAACTCGGAGTCTCCTACTCAGACCAGTGTTATTCCAGTTTCACGCCCCCTCTGAAGTCACTTGCAGTTATTCATTTTTTTTTTCCTACTTGTGGCTGAAATATTTTTAATGTGTGCTTGTAACTTCAACCTACTAGGTTTTGATGAATTTGCAGAATAAAATCTCTCCTTACTCTGATTACCTAATAGACATTTGATAATGAAATCAATTGATTTTCTAATTTGATCCCATTATTTCTATCTGCTAAAATCACACGTGTGCTCCCCACTATTCACGCTGGAATCATTTGAAAGCTGGAATGTGCTAACATTTAAAGAAATACTCAAAACCAGTGTGAATTCCAATGTGATTGAATTCATTGAGGCAATTTTAAAATAACAAATGCACCACCTACTAACCATCTAAGAGCAAGAATAATTTGGAGTTTGTGCCTGTGGTTAAATTGATTTAAAGAAAAATAATAATTGGAACACTGTGATAATAACAAGATAGGAAAAGAGAATAGAAGTGTGTTAAATGATCTATTAAGAAACTGATAATATTGTTACTGATATTTCAATAGGAAATTTTGATACATCATGGCAAATTATAATAAAATAATGAAATGATAGTAACTATAAGAGTAATGGTTAAAATTCAAGCCCACACTTTTTAACATATCAAAGAAAACCTCCACTTACCGAATGCATGTGCCATATCTGTTGTCCTCAGAAGTATGTGTGTGGTAAGTCTCTCTGTGGTGCATCTGTGAGGTCTCAACCAAGATCATGACCCCGGTCAGCTGGGGGCTAGAAACTCATGTATCTGGAAAAAAATTATTAGAGTCAAATTTCCAAAAAGACAGGGGAGACGACTTCTCATGACCAACCTTCAATGCTGTTGTCAAATCCCAGTAATTGCTTGAATGGAATTCCTTGTAGAAAATACAAAGTGAATATCAAATATAGGAGAAGATCAGCTACTAAAACTACAGAAAGTAATTTCAATGCTCAGAGATTCAGTGATGAGAATTACCCGGTAAGTAACAGGACCTGTGTCAGAAGAGAAACTGAGAAAAGTAGCTGGAGAGGGAAAACGTATTTGTACGGGGTTGATGGTCAAAAGGAGTTTCGAGTTTATCTGTGGCGTCCCAGTAAGATATAAAAAGAAAACGGCCCACCCTTCAGAACATGAGCACGCACGTGTAAACCGACTGGAAGCCAATGTATCAAAGGCTCAGCAGCAATCGATAATAGATTGTAGTCCTTTGAATAATCACTATTTCTTTATATTAATTTTAATTCCCAATTAGTCAATTCAATACTATGAATTTCTAATTAGCTTTAGTCTA
This sequence comes from Otolemur garnettii, assembly GCF_000181295.1. Lineage (NCBI taxonomy): Eukaryota > Metazoa > Chordata > Mammalia > Primates > Galagidae > Otolemur > Otolemur garnettii. The sequence continues at coordinate 13,134,030 of NW_003852429.1, forward strand.
TGTCAAGTTAATGAGGAAACAGGAGATGGGGGTCAGCGACCTCCTATTATATTACTTAGACCCCCTACTAAGCCATAAAACTTTTTTTAATTATGATGACAGATTGGTAAAATATTTAAGACTATTTTATAATATGCCAACATTTGTATTTCAAAATAAGATGCTTGATATTCTCCTTCCCATTTAAGAAAACGGTAGTAGCTCGTCAGTTTGGATGTCATTTCATTGAGAAGGTGGGTTCTGTATTTTCCTCTTCAGTACTGTGAAAATAGCACATTTTATGTTTGCACATGCGGCATGTGTATTTTACAACTTCTGAGGAAAGAAATGTAATTTGCACTTGCAATGTTGAATTTGCTTTTTGCCAATTAACCATTTATAAATCATAACGGCCGTACCTTTTAGAGGAATGAAGAGGATGCCATTGTAGAGTTATTTTCTCTGTGATAAATTGTTGACTTTGGGGCCTTAAAATGTGGATAAATACATCAGTGTTAGAACTATGGAGTTTATTCATTTGTTTGTTTGATAAAAGAGATAGAACAAAGGACATATTAACTCCTGGGGAGCTCTACTATTAATGTAAATTCTCTGCATATGATAGGGTTTGGGGTATAATTTTTGTCTACTTGTTAAAATAATCTGTGTATGTATGCACATTGTATTGCCTCAAAATTCATCATTAGGTGCAATTAATAGTATTTTCTCATTGTTTTAGGAGGTTTTTCTGTAAAAAATCGACTATTCATGGTTTAATGTTATAGCTATGTGACTTTAGGAGTAGATTATTTGAATGTTCTTGTTCAGAAGGCTAAACTTTTGTGTCAGTGATACAACATTAAGATCTTCTAACATTAAGAACCAAGCTACTCTGTTTATCAAAGTATGTTTCCTAGAAGCCTCCTGGAAGGAGATAATTATATATATTCTGGTTAGCTATGATATTGAAACAATTGTAAAAAGAATTTCAGACTGTTCATCTCATACTCCGCATCTCTGAAAAGTCACATCACCATCAGCACACTCACACACACCAGCCATGCTCTTCTCGACTTCATGTAGTTCAGTGTTTTCTAGTCTATCTTGTCAGGGAAGCTATTTGTCTTAGCTTTGACTGCCATGACAAAATATTATACACTTTGTGGCTTAAACCATAAAAAGCATATATACTCAGATGGCACCTGTGGCTCAAAGGTGTAGGGTGCTGGCCCTATGTACTGGAAGTGGCGGGGTTTAAACCTGGTCTCAGCCAAAAACTGCAAACAAACAACAATGACAACAACAACAAAAACCATATATTGTCATAGTTCTAGAGACTGGACATTCAACACCAAGATCCTGACCACTCTCATCCCTGCTGGGGGCTGGCTTGCAGATAGATTCCTCCTCTCTGTGTAGTCCCATGGCAAAAAAGACAAAGAAATTTGTCTCTTCCTCTTCTTAAAACACACACACACACACAATTGGATTGCTGTCCTACCTTAATGACCACTATCAACCCTACTTACCTAAAAATCCCACCTCCAAATACCATCATACTAGAAGTTAGAGCTTCTGCATATGAATTGGATTTACTGAGGGGGAAATTTCAGTCATAGCATCATTTTTGCTGAGTATCTTGAAATTTAGTACCTCCAGATAGTTAGGAAAATCAGTCAGTATTACATCATTAACAGACTTTGAAAAAATATATACAACTGAAGCGCTTATTGCTCCTTACCTCAAAATAAGAAATTGGATTTATTGGAAAACCAATTCTTATAACTGCACCACAAACAAGGCCAGGCACCCAAGTTTGAGAACTCATCCTAGAGAGTCCGATGAGCACCTCACTGTTGAATATCACGGCAGCCACTTGGGAAGCACCCCCTGGGGAAGCTGTGCGCTGACTCCAGCACCTCGCCACCTTCACAGCAATTTTTCTAGATGAATTCATTGATTAAATTGTCAGGCCTCATGTGATGGGAGCTCTGATGGCCGTTCCAGAATAAAGAGTTCCAAAATTGCTGAGAAAATAAGAGGAGAGAAGGAGAGACTGCAGGAGGAATGCAGGAGGCCGTAATTGGGCGGGATAAGCGTGTTTTTGTCTGTTGGAAGTTTGATGCCTCCAGGGTTTCCTGGACAGATCCCTTCCTGGAGGAGCTGGAGTCCTCCTCTGCCATCTTCACCTGCGAGTGTGCAGACAGCACTTTTCCACATCTGTCCCACTGCTGAAAACTCTCAGGGTAGCTGTGAGCTGGGCTCGGAGAGTCCGTGATAGCTTGACTGGAGGAAGCATTTCTAGGTATGATCACAGGCCGGAAACCTGAGTTCACTCGGTGCTTCTTCACAGACTCTGAAAACCTGGCAATGAGGGGACAGGAGGCAGGGCTTCCTGCCAGCGGCCAGGGGACTCGCAGCTGTGGACATCTGCTGTGAAGCACCAGCTCAGAGCCTGGGCTCGACCAGCACTCAAGGCCCAGAGGGTCAGCAAGCGCCAGGTGCACCCTTACCTATGGGAAATATGGAATCTGCATTTGAATTTTCTCAGTGAGGACTTTTTAATAGAAAAGAAAGTGGGAAAATAATTTTTATAATTCTGTCTTTGATGTTGAATGGATAATATATTTGGATGGGTCAAACATCAAGCTATATTTAAAGATGGGTACAATATGAGGTCTCTTCCTATTCAACATAATTATCAACCCAACAATGCAAATGAACACACACACATAGATAGTCCCTCCCGCTCTTTAACTCCAGGGCTACCGTGCTGCTCCGTGTCATAGTATATCAACTAATGCACAATTTGTAACATATTTTGTTAAAACTGTTCTGCTTCGATATAGTCCATTTCTACTTTCTGAAATATAGTGAAAATAATGTTGAAATGAATAAACTTCCACATATTTTCACATAACTATTAAATGTCCAGCATTTTAATTACTTCATAGAAGTTACATGCGCATATCATGATTTTCATACATGTTACTAAACAGCTTCTTGGGGCATTTTCCAGATTCTAGCTTAAATACACTGTATTATTAAATTTTTATATTTTTTGCCAATGTAATGACAGGAATTGACTATCTTTGTAGTTTTAATTTGTATTTTCTTTCTTTTTTTTTTTTT
>NW_003852429.1:13137368-13150254 GCF_000181295.1 Otolemur garnettii
GCCCTAGCTGCTGAGCTATAGGAGCCAAGCCTTATATTTTATTTCTAAGTATGCCTATCATCTTTACAAATTCTTAAGGGGATTTTTTTCTTTTTATTGTTTTTGTTTGTTTGTGAACTGACAAAACTTGTTACTGATTCTATTGGGTAGTTGAACTTTCATTATGCATCAATAATAACTATATATATTTTTTAAAAATTACTCTTTTGATGTTAGCAACAGGAGTAAACTTTAATCTTCATTCCGTGATTTTTCACCTGACTCACAGAAGAAAATAGCCTTCTCTATTTTATATACTTATAATAATGTACCTATTTAGGATTTTGATAATGTTGTGACATTTAAGTTTTTGATCCGCTAACAATTATCTTTATTCATGGTGGGAAACATGGATGCACACTCATTGTTTCTCTGAAGCCTGTACAATAGTGTGTGCACCACTGTGGGATTGTTCCCTTCTCCCTCCTCCAGCGGGGTCGATCTCCAAACTCCCAGCATTCTATGCCTTTGCCAGGCCAGAATCAAAACAGCTCCTGGTTTTAGTTTGCACAGTAAGTTTCCACATATGCCAGTTGTAGTAACTACTCCCGATTCCTTTTTCCCAGAGTTTTCCTACATGTTCGTATTTATTTTCTTCCACAATACCACAATAGGAAAACACAAGCAGTGTAGTTAAAAAAAAAAAAAAAAATCTTTGTTTGGTATTTGTACCACGACATTGCTCAATGTATGTTATCTAAGGAAGTAAGCGTTTCATGATGTTGAATGTATTCTGATTCACCATCACATTATATCATTTCTCTTATTTAAGGTATGTCTTGTGCCAATAGAAGCATTACAGATTTACTTCACGCAATGCTTACACCGCACTACCGAGTGGTTTTATATTAATATGCACATGCATTTGCCTTTGCATTTCTTTTCATTTATATGTCTGTCACTCACGTGCATTTATAATTAATATATACTCAGGTATTTAGTGTAAAATGTAGCATATGCACTGAAATTGTATAAAACATGGTCGTACAGTTTAATGAACGATGAAGCAGGAAACCCTGGATGACAGCTGCACAAGGAAGAAGCGCGGCTGTGCACACAGAGCCCTGCAGAGTGTGCCACAGCTTTGGGGGACACCGTTGATGTAGGTTCCAGTATTTGGCAGTATGATCCACGCCATTATATATGTTTCTGTATAATATCCCAATCTATATTTGCACAGACTTTTCTAATATAGATACCTACAAATGAATTGCTACATTGGAGGGTATGGGCAGCTTCAAAAGTACACAGTAAATCTAGATGATTTTCCACAATGTTTATCAGTGTACAAAACCTCTAATTTGAACTCCCGTCTTACGTGGTCAAGTGGGTATTAGTCCCTAGTATAGAGTCTGAAGCACGTCAGCTCTGGTAAGGCCCAATTCGACTTCCCTTCTCAAATCTGAACCTTCTACACATGCACACACACACACACACACACACACGCACACACACATGCACACACTCGGCTTCCTGTCTCCATGATCAACGCCAGTAACCTCAGAGTCACTCCTGACACCTCCCTCTAACTCCCTCTCTATATTGTCACGTTCTTTTCTGTTTCACTTCCCATCTTTCAAACATATGCTCTTCTTTCCACATCCATGGCCAATCCCCTGATTTAAGCTTCTAATATCCATTAGCTAGAATACCTCTGCCGGGTTCCAAGGAGTTTCTGCTGGATCCTTTCTTGCCAACTCTCATATCCTCACAGTGAGATCTATTAAAAACCCAGCCCTAATAATATATCAGAGCTTACAGAAGAATTCATTGCTCATTAAATAACAGCAATGTAAAAATCTTAACATAGCTTTCGAGGCCAGAACTGCCCAGGTCTCTGACAAGCTTTCCACCCTCACCTCATGAAACTCTCTTCCGTCAAGTGCTTTTGGTTTATATTTGCGGCTTCAGGCTCGTGATCCTTCGCTTTCCTCAGAGGTGCTCTATAGTCTGTCCCCTGTGCCCAGCATGCTTTTGTACCTCTTACCTGTTTAACTCCATTCAGCCTTCACCTGTCCTAAGCTCTATATGCAGTTTGCACTCACATCTATGGTTATTTGACATTATAAGTCGCCTATGGACGGCTTCTCTGTGTGTGCATCTTTGTATCACATGGAATGTTTATAAACTGTCTAGTCAATGAAAGACCTTTCTTAGAATCCTAGTGTTCTATCTGATCGCTCTGGTATGTAATAAAAAGAAAACAGGTGGGTAAAGTTTAAGTTGTGCTTCTGCCTTCATATGAAGTTCAGATCTCCAATCATTGTTCCACAAAGAAATGAATGCCTTGTTTTTCACACAGTATTGTGCCCACGCTATCAAGTCTACTGTTAAAAGATTCTTCATCATCATTTCCTGCTCAACAGTAGCAGAAAATTTATAATAAATTGATGTTTGACACTATAACAAAACAGTAGTCCTTTTTTTTTTTTTTTCTTGAGACAGAGTCTCATTTTGTTAAGCTCAGTAGAGTACCATGGCGTCACAGCTCACAGCAACTTCAAACTCTTGGGCTCAAGCAATTCTCTTGCCTCAGCCTCACAAGTAGCAGGGACTACAGCCACCCGCCACAAAGCCTGGCTATTTTTAGAGACAGGGTCTTGCTCTTGTTCAGGCTGGTCTTGAACCTGTGAGCTCAGCACAATCCCCTGGCCTTGGACTCCCAGAGTGCTGGGATTACAGCTGTGAGCCACCGTGCCCGGGCTAATAGTATTTCTTTTTGACACCTATGTCTGTTACACCAGCCTCTTACTGCTTTGGGTTTTGCAGCTATTCCTAGCTATTTTGCAGTTTATCCTGACATCACTCCCTTGTTTGCTGGGCCACATGTGATCTTTACTAGAGAAAAACTCAGCAGAGTTTTGCCAGCTTTTGGATATCTCACTTCCTCTGGTCTCAGAAAGCACTGTCTTATTTCTTTGCTAGAAAATGTAAAATTGTAATCATTTCTCAAATGACAAATATTTCCTCCACTGATACCAAATTTAATCCCTGCTCCTGAAGTGTCACGCTTTTCTGTAGAAACAAGAACTTTTTGTTTTAATGCTGCCTCATGGTGTAATCTTTGTGAATATATTTTAATTTGCAATTAAATCCCCTCATGTAGAATCAAAAATACACAACTCAGTTAAACGTGAAGACATTCTAACAAGCTCTAACCTATGTTTATCTGTGGAAAGGAGTAAAAAGTATATCCTGGCTGTGGCCTGGCTGATGATAATTTTAAGACACATTCTGAGTTCGGGCACATTAAAATGTGAAAATGTATACATCTCATATTTGATAAAATATGGCATTTTAAAATTCATAGCATTTGCCAGGTTTATACCAGTGCATGGAAATAAATCCGAAGGATCAAGGAATGGGTATGTAAGGAAAAAACAAGCGAAGCAGAAGATTATCATTAAGACAAAACATGACATGATTCAGCTCGATTTTAATTACCTTTATTTTTATATGGCTTACATGCAAATCTCTTCTGAATAAGGACTCTTCTGATTTGTAATCCAGATATAAATATTCTTAAGTGGTTGTAAGTAGATTTCTAAACTTCCAAATCACTGCAAAGAGCTTCAATTACCTTTCATTATCCACTAATAAAAGACTAGGTGTGATGCTGGTCCCTTTCTTGGTGAGTAATCTGCTCTTGTGTGCAGAAGACTCTGGCTCTTCAGATCCCCAAGATTCAGTATTTTTCTCCTAAAATACTTTGTTTTTCTGTTTGTAAATTTAAAAAAAAATAGTAAAGTTTAAAAATTCATACAGTATACCTCAATGAAAATTTCTAATAATAAACTTGTCCTTAGTCATAACATCAAAAATTATAAATGAACTTTGCTCTGAAGAAAGTTTGTCATTCGATATTGAACCATGCATATCATGGTCACCAGCTTCAGCAGCGAGGTGAGCAACAGTAGCAAGGACAGTTCCGCCTTACACCTCACGTTAGGACAGTGGGGGTGGCTGGAGACACAGGAGAAAGAGGAGATGGAGATGAAGATGCTCCTGGGAGCAGGGCGGGGTGCAGCGACACTGCGGAGGAAAGCAGGCCCGCTGTCATCCAGAATGCAGAGCAGGGCAAGGGCGGCTGCGAGCAGACGTCCTCATTTCTCTGCAGTGGCCCCAGTGAGCTACCTATATTTCTACTCCTCTTGCATCTTTCAAGTCCCCAGATCATTGTAGGTGCTGTTCCATTGTGAGTGCTTTTTAAGATTGGTTGCGATAATATTCAAGAAACATTTCAAAGGTAAGTACTTCATGTCCAATCATCTATTAAAACATGCTGGAAAACAAAACTAGCACAACATGGCACATAGGTGAATCATGGCAGAGATGAAATGAAAGGCAATTAGTAGAAGTGAAGGAGACCCCGGGCGAGGTTTGAACTTGAAATTTGGAAAAGAAATCCTGATGTAGGACAGTGGAATGACAGCTGAGAAAAATCGCTCGACTGCAGAAAGAGAATCCAGTTAGAGTTTTATAGCACAACTGGTACAAAATAAATTGGAAGAAAAATATGTTAATAAAATGTAAAATGATTTAAAAAATTAAATCAATGGAAAATCATATATTGAGAATACACTTTTTCTTTATTTTTATTTAATTCAGATTTACTTAGATAAATATCAAACCACTTTCACAATTGTATTTTTAATAAGAGCAGTTTTGAGATATAAATTTCCTATAATAATACCTGTGTTTGAAAGTGTAACACACTTATTGGTGTTTAGCATATTCACAGACTAATGCAATTAGGTGATGGTGTAATCACTCTCATGATCCCACTAGGGGGCACTCACCACTCCAGTGCCACACCTGACAGTTACCAGTCTACATTCTCTGTCTATGGAGTTGCCTATTTGGGGCATTTCATAAGGATGGGGTCATCTACTAGGTGGTTTCTAGGTCTCTCATCTTTCACTTAGCATAAAATTTGCGAATTTATCTCCACCGTTGCCTGTAAAAGTACTCCATTCCTTTTGCCGCTAAATAATATTTCACTGTATGCAGATACTACATTGGTCCATCTATTCATCTCTCCATGAGCATGGGGGTTATTTTCATGTTTGCCAATTGTGAAATATACTGCAATAAACATTCCTGGACAAGGGTTTATGTAGATATATATTTTTAATTTTCTTGGGTAAATACTTTGGAATGAAATTGCAGGATCTTATCAATGTTTATTATTTTTACATATATATGTGAATATATATATATATATATATATTTTGCATGAGCCACCATGCCTGTTCCCAAAGTGTCTTTTTATTTATTTCAAAATATTAAGGGGGTACAAATGTTTTTGCAAACTGCTTATGTCAGGGCTATAAATGTGCCCATCACGTGACTAGTGTGGATGGAAAATTTGTGTTTAAATGTTTGAGGAATGGCTAAACTATTTTCCAAAGCCACTTCCACACCATTCTTCATATTCACTGTCAATCTAGTTATATTGTGAGTTTTCATATCCTCACTAACATTTGTAATTATTTGTTGTTTTTATTACAGGTATGCGGATGAGAATAGATTGATATCTTAATGAGTGATTGATTTGAATTTTCCTAGTAACTAATGACATCAGTCATTTTTCTGTGTGCTTATTGGCCATTTGTCTCCCACTTTTAGAAAAACATTTTTTTTCAAATCTTTTGTCTGTTTCTTAATGGGGTGACTTGTGTGTTTTAATTTTGAGTTTTAAGAGTTCTTTGTATTTTGGAAACAGGGCCTTAACAGATATAAAATTCATAAATATTTTCTCCCATTCTGTGGGCTTTTTACTACCTTGTGGGTATCTTTTGAAAGTCAAAGGCTTAAATTTTGATCTTGGTTTCAATAAGGTAACAAAGATTATAAATAAATGTATAGATCTTTGATTAATACATTAATAAAACAATTTTATTTTTGTAATAAAATGTATAAACACTGTCGGTATAAAAATGGTCCTATATACATTAATTGAGGTGTTCTCTGGATGGTTGGGGAGAAAAAGGTCATTTTTGTCTATTTATATTTCCTACATTTATGTAAGCTCTTGTACTTGACTCCATAATAATACATGTGGTTTTAGAAAGTTACAAATATACATATATTACATAGATCTTTCGTTATTTTACACAATTTTGTTTGGTACTAATGCTATTTATCATCGATTTGATTCTGGGAATCCTGATGAAAGAATTTCTCAATGTATTGAGCAAGAAAGGACCACAGAGATATGACTACATTCTAATTCGTAAATTATAAAACTGTGATGTGGAGAAATATGTAAAAACAGCTGTAGGAAAAAATAGCATTTATTACATAAAAGCAAAATGTAAACATTTAATGGAATGAGAAACAAAAAAAATATGTCATAGAAATTTTCAGGGTAACCAAGCTTTGATTAAACATTTATTTTTATAAATAAATATTTATGTGTAAAGGAAGAATTAGTTAAAATCAATCTGTGTCACAGATGAGAGCTAGAGTGACATTTATGAAGACTGAGAACACGGTGACTGAAGATGGGGCCACTGATGTTTCTCCACAGACACGCAGCAGTGGCAGACTCAGCAGATAGCAGAGCAATGTTGGACCCTCACTTCTCTTTCTCTCTACCTTGTGGCTTCACCCTCTTAGTGAGACTAGGTTATAGCATTATTGCCAAGTGCATTCATTTCCTCCTTCCTGCCCTTTCTCTTGGCTCTTCGTTACATAAAATTTCTTTCCAAAGGTTCAGATCACACCCCTGAAAACTTGCCTGTCAGTGACCACAGTGTCCTTACGCATCCTGACAGGTATTTGTATTTTGAGCTTTCCACATATTCACATAAACACATTTTCCGCCTTAATTAATTTTATCAGATACTTTGTTGTCAAATGAACGTTTACGCAAATCTTTGGCTGTTAACATCAAGTTTAATAGATGCTCCTGCCGTAAAATAGGTCCTGTTAACGGAAAACAAAAGGGGAAAAGATATAAAGGGGATTGAAGTCTAAAAGAATATTTGAGGGCTCGGGAGAACTCGTTCAATATAAATATATAAAAGAAAAATGAAAACACACAGATCGATTAATCTTGGCCCAAAGAAAGGGGATTGCTGTTAACTGTCCCTAAAATGGTAGCCTACATGTTGAGCTAATTATTCAAAAGAGCTGAGGGAGAGACACTAAAAGGCACTTTTCTAAAGTTTCAAAATGCAGGAAAAAAGGCTCTGCACAGATTGTAGTTATGTCACCATGTTGTGAAAAAAAATAGGAATTTTATGTATAAAATATGTGAAAAGAATGTATGTCCTACAAATGCCTGTGAAATTCAAATCTGTTACAGGAATTTAAAAGAATCAGTAGATCTATGAACCACACCAATTTAGAAACACATTCTATTGGCATAAGCTCTCTGCCAGCTTCCGGATATTGACAAATCACACTCTGTAGGGGTCAGGGACTATTTCTATAAAGATCCAGATGAATACTTTCTGTTTGGGGGTTGGGAAGTTCTCTCCCACAAATACTCAACTCCTTTATGAAAGTAGCAATAAGTAGAATAAACCTGGGGAAAGGGCATAGCTGGGTTCCAGTAAGTCGTATAAAACACAGTTGGCAGGCCAGATTTAACTTCTCAGAGTCATTTTATGACACCTGTTCCAGAAACTTTCTGTCATTTTTATTGTATATTTCTAAAGGTTCATTTCTCCTGATTTTTATGTCAGTTTTCAATACAATTTGGAAAACCGCATTTATCCTGCTAGAGTCAGTAGTTCAGACCATACACACACATACAAATAAATAATAACTTTAAATTGTATTAAATGAGCAGCTTTACAAGTATTCAGAGCCTACATGTTGAGTTTTCTATTATTGCTCTTTACACAATATTTCATGTGAACATTATGTAGTTAGGAGCTGCAGCAAGCACTGAGTGTGACTCAGTAACCAGTCTGGGGAATTAAGGAAATGTATCATCTCAGAACTAAATGTTGATGCCAATGGCAATTCATTTATTTTTGTTTCTATTTCTTTGAAATATACATAAGTTCTTTGAAACATGTAACTCTTAAGGGTAATATGTCTCCAGACTTTCAAGACTGTGGCAACATTTGAAGTTGCCACATGAAGAGGTAGGTTGGGGTGACTTGACTCTACAGATGGTCACTGTGACAATAATTCATTTCTATTGGTCATTTTTCAATAGGGTAATTAGTTTATGTCAACTTGATAACATGAACTTAATATAACACATTGGTATGATACATTGCTTAATCAAAGAATATCTTATTAAACTTCCAATTTTGAAAGCTTTAAAATTACTAGCTTCACCTCCAAGGTTGTAATGTTTTTTAAAACTCAAATTCAGTTTTTTCCTAAGATCTCATTTCTCTGCATAGCCTATCAGATACTGAGCAATAGTAATGAAGAAATTATTTGTTTTCTTATACTGACATACCCTGAACCTTGTCAATGATGGAAAAATTTCATTACAGAAGATCCTATTGACTAAGAACATTTACCAATAGCTTTGTTGCAAAAAAAAAAATAAATAAAAACCTTTAAGTCCTTCCATGAAGAAGCAATTGCTGTAAAGAATAAATAGAATATATGAGCAAATACAGTAAAACCTCCATAGTGGACCACTTCCCACATTTACCACTTCTTCAGCTTGACCTAGTTTTCATAGACGGTTCATCCACTACATGTCTGTGTCAGTACAGTAGGCCTAGCTTCTTATTTGTCCATCTCTCTGTGTTGGTGTGTTCGTTATAATTCCTCGGGTGGTCAATTTACAGAGGCTCTGCTGTGCATAAAATGTACACAGTAAATTCTCCTGCAGAAGGGAGGTCATTCTTCCTGAACCCAGCTATGTCTCGAGAATTTTCCCTGTTTGTTATAATGTCGGTTGTGTCCCCCTAAATCTATGTACAATATTGTTGTCCAAACCCACAATGGGGCTGTATTTGAAGAAGAGGGGTTTTTAGGGGGGATTAGGTTTGAATGGGGGCATGAGGGCAAATCCCTAATCAAGTAAGGCTTGTGCTGTTATATGAAGAGGAGCCTGCAGGAATCTGTGTGCACAGTACAGAGGCTGTGGATACGGTGAGGAGCCAGGTGTCCACAAGCCAGAGAGAGAGGCCCACCCAGCCAGTCCAGCTAACACCTGATCTTGGACTTCCTGCCTCCAGGCTTACACATATGAAAGTAAATTTGTGCTGGTTAAGCCAGCCATTCTGTGCTACTCTGTGATGGCAGCGTAGACAGATTAGGATACAATTGTAACAATGGAGGGGCGACCACACATAATAAATAACAAGATGCACAGCTGACATGTGAAAAAGGAAACCCCAAGACAGTGGAGCTCTGAAGGCAGACTCAGGACCAATCAGGCATGGATTTGGGGTAAATGTCTGCTTATAATTTACCTATAGTTTGGGGGGAATAGTGAACTGGAAGGGCCAAACTTAATATGAAACTGAGGCGAAACTATCCACATAGTCATTCCTGATCAGTTGAGGGTAGTTGAGGATTCTGGTCCCACAGTTCAGACATATGTCTGAATCATTGGAAATCATTTGTGGAGAAAGATAATATAAATAGCAAAACATTAAATTATTTTGGAAATTTTTCATTATGCAGTGCCCAGCGGTTTAATCAATTTTATACACAGAGCATGTCAAGAAAATGATACCCTTTTAAAGAAAGGTAAATATATATATGTATACACTGAAGACAAAAGATGGTAAATACATTGAGCACCTCTTGTAATTGCAGAAGACAAATGTAACTTGAGTACTGCAATTTTAATAGTTTTTTCCTTGTTTAACACATGTGTACATTTTTGGTACCCCCCCGTATAGATACTACATATTGTATAAATATACATACGTATGTCTATGCACACATATACATACAAAATATACATGTATATGTTTGCCAATGGAAGTAGCAACACAAGATTGTATATGACGAAGTCATCAGTCACAGAATTTCAAACAACTATGCTTAACGTAAGTGTTAAAATGCAAGTTTGAGAATTTTGGCTGACAGCTGGCGACATACCTGTCCTAGAACCCTAGGTTGTAAACTACTCTAAAACCTGGAAATAAACTATTTACACATGTATTCAGTCTTTTTAGTGAAATACTTAAGCATTCATTTGATCTTTTTAGTGAACTATATGTACAACAGAATCACTGGGTAGTTGATGAGGAAAATGTATCTTTGTAGATAAGTCCCAGTTAAAAAAAAGGAAAAAAAAAAATCAATTCAGCTGCCCCCGCCCCGTATCCCCCCTGAGCATGGCCCTCCTGGGGGCCTCCACTAGCCCTGGCACCAGAGCTGCGTTAGGCTCGGCAGCCTCAAGACCTCTACGCTGTGTTCGGGGTCCTGCTCCCACCGTCTCAATGCACAGCCCTGGGCTTCCTTCTTTCCACACTTTTGTCCTTATCAAATGGCCCTTTGGCGCATCTTCTCCTAAACAAGCTTTTCTGTTCTTTACATGGGCAGACCATGAATTTTGCAAATCATGGCATCCAGCTCCGCTCTCATTACACTTCCGTCTCACACTGTTTTTCTCTTCTCCCATTTTACTACGAGCAGCTACGAGCAGCCGGGCGGTGTGCGGAGCCCTTCGTGGGGAGCCGTTCCTTTTCCCAGGTACACGGGATTTTTGCTTTTAAGTTCTGCTATCCATAAAATCCTAGGTCACAGATGCAACTAAGCCAGGTTATTTGCCACCTTGTAATAGAGATGGCTGTTCATTCAGTTTCCAATAGGGTGTTCGTGATTCCACCTAAGACTTTTTAGAATCGCCTTTACTGCCCACACTTCTACCAGAATTCTGGTCACAACCACGTAGGTGATCACTAGGAAGACAGACTTTTCCTACAGTCCTCCTCCTCCTCCTCTGATCCCTCACCAGAATTGCCTTTAACACTCTGGTCAAGGCAATCCAGGTTTTTTCCTATTTTTCCTTCAAAACTAGTCCAACTTCTATCCATTAGCCAGCTCCAAAGCCACTGCCATATTTTTAGGTATTTGTTAAAGCAATATTCCGTCCTCTGTTGCCAATTTTGTCTTGAGTCTTTTTCATGCTGCCATAACAAGATACCTGAGACTGGATAATTTATAAAAAACAGAAACAGATATTCTCCCCATTCTGGTTGATGGGAATTCCAAGGTTGAAGAACTAACAGAACTGGTTTCCTGGTCCTGGATGCTCTCTGCTCTGGTGGGGCACCTGTTTCTGCAGTGACCAAGGTGAGCGTTGCTAGGTCCTACCCAGCAGGAGGTAAAATGCCAGCAAGCCGGGGGCTGCAGGAAGCCTCTTCCGTGAAAGCCACTGGCCCCAGGCCTGGGAAAGGAGCCTTGTGACCTAATGCCCTGATACCTGTCCTACCGCTAATGCTCTCACGTTCACAACCCCCAAACTTCACAAGGGACTCGTTCAAACCATAGCAATAAATATTCTGCCGTGTTTAGCATTTCTATTGGTTGTATTTGCTTTGTTTTAAATTATGGTATATCCTTTAAATGTGAACAAAATAGAAAATTTCTACTTATCTTGGAATTAAAATTAAATTCACCATATTTCTTCTGATTATTTTTTAAACCAAAATCTCTTCAATTAAAAAGGAATAAAATTGAAAGCTTCATCGTAAGTATCTTATGAAAAAAAGCAGAAGGATGAGCTCCATGTGTCTCCTGTAACTCTAAATTGTCACTAATGAGGACAGCATTAGTGTCTGTCCTGGCTTCCTGCCAGATTATTACTATCATGTTCCCGGTGTATTCAACAATGAATCTTAGAAATTTTAGGATGATGCTAGGTTTTTCTTACATCACAATGAATTATCTCTATCTTAAAAATATGATTAAATATATTATTGGAAGAAAAGATAACTTTATGGCTGACTGATTGCTTGACATATTTTGAGGACACTTACCTTGAAAAACAACAAATACACATTTAAATCCCCCCTCCCCCATTCAAACCCATAATTCTTTGAATGCCACAGCCTTGTGCTGTTCTGAATGGCATTTCTGGCAATCCCCACATTTGATGAAGTTCAACTGAATAAAATTAGAAGACACTAAGATGATATTTATAGAATGAGGAAGGTGGAGAAACGCTCACAGCAAGTTTCATGGGGGCCATAACCAAATAATGGACAGGACCTAACCTAGGATGAGGGGTTGAGTCAAGAGAAACAGCAGAAGGGAGAGAGAGGCAGAGATGAGAGAGAAAACGTTTATACTGAAAAAGTCACAGAGATGTGATCTCTGTTTATGGGAACAGTCTCCCGTTGTACCTTCATAGTGATGAAGTTGACCATTATTACGCTCATACTTGTATTGTGGCTCTGATGCACAACCATTTGGATTAGTCATAATCCTCAATTCGGAATCATTATTGATGGTCCATCCTGGTCCTCTAATTAATTAAAAATACAAGGCCTCATGGACATGCCTCACAACTCACGAGCTAAAACAATCACTCATAACTTGTGACTACCCAAGTGCTCAGGCTGGATCTGGTATCTCTGCTTTCATACAGAGGAAAACACTGTCTTGAAATAGACACTCATCTGTATTTTCATGTTTAAAGTTTCACAGCATATATAGTGGTGAGTAAAATATATATTGGCTAGTGACAGTTGCTTTTGAGTTTTATTTTTTTTAAACATAGCTTACTGTGTGAAAACTTCTATTCTTGGGTTTTTCCATTGGGTAAGAAGACATTTTCCTCATGTTACTGGATGGACTTCCAACTCATTCCTTTGCCTGGAGTAATACGCCATCCCCTCCAGTGAGTAACTGCAGGTTGTGTTCCTTCTTTCATCAGGGAACATGTTTCTCCGTTTTTGCTATT
>NW_003852429.1:13150274-13155122 GCF_000181295.1 Otolemur garnettii
GTATGGAAAAGAGCTACTGTGTTTGATAATACTAATGTCAGTCCTCACTCCTGCACGTAGCCTGTCCTGCCACTTCCTTGCCAACATTGTTTTTGTCACGATTTTTGCCACTCCACTGAGTATAAAATTATTATTAACTCACAACGATCTCAGTGTATAGTTTCATATTTACCAAAGAGACTTGAGTTTCTGAGACTTTTTTATTATTCTCTCTTGTGGTTCATAGTGTTCTTTTATAGAAAGTTATGTATGTGTATTTAAAATCACATTTACAGGGTTTAACCTTCATATTAACCTGGGATTAAGGAGCTGTTCCGTTTGTATTCATTTATGCTTTTGGCCAAGTGGATGCAACTTGCATGTACTTAATAATTAAATACCTGCTCTAATTTAAATTATTTGAGAATTTGCCTAGAACTAAGAGGCATAATATAACTTTCCACAAATTACTTAAAAATATTTGATAAAGAAATTCAAATTCAATTTTAAACATGAATTAAATTAAATACAGAACTTAAATATAGGTTTAAAACAGTTTCATAAACTCCCAGGATATTTTAGATTCTTAATAAAATATTAAACCTAAAACTTAACACAAGAAAATTATTACTGTATCTCTCTCTGGGTAATAACAATAAAACGGTTATTCACTAGATTGGGTTCTTTTGTACCTTGATATTTTTGAAAAATTGTAAAATATTTATTAAGTTTCTAATTATAAAAATTTTATTATATTCATTCATCTTTAGTTCTATATCCTGACCTCCATGTTCAGAATTTCCCCATCCACATTTTCCATGTCTCAAACCATTTAAAACAAGTGTAGTCACTGACTATTGATAATATAACAAATCATTTAATGGCAAGTGTTGCAAAAAGTAAATAATTGTTTGGGGTTTGTTTGTTCTTTGTGTGATGCTCAGAAATGATGAGCTCCCACTATCATGACTTTTGCTCACTGAAAAGTATACCACGTACATATTTGTTGAGCACCTTCTAATCGCACTGTATTTTAGTACTGGAGGGTTAGAGGTGGGTCCAGCAAGGTCCCTTCTTTGTGGAGATTCTTCCCCAGATGGAGAGATTGTGTGTGTGGGTGGGGGAGGGGGGTGCAGTGTGTGTGTCTGACCTCAGTGCTGACCAGAGGAAGAAGCCTCAGGACCCTCTCACCCCCTCCCCTCAGTCCTCTGTCCCTCCCACACAACACCTTGCAGGTATGTTATGAAGTTTGTTCATCTGCCTCAAGTCTGGACCCACCAAAGAAGAAAGCAGTGCCCCGTGGTCCTGCGCTTTGCTCTCATCAGCTGAAGTCACACTGCAGGGAGGAAGACTGGAGTCTGTCGTGCACTCGGACAGGCTTGTCACAAACCGTTGTGTGCTCTGTGGGCCCAACGGACGTCACCCCAGGCTGTTGCGTGTTTCCAAGTCCATTTAATGCCCCTCAAATCATAATCTACTTCCCTAAAGTCGGGCACTTTGCCATCCTTTTTCCTTAAGAAGAAAGGCATCTGACCATCTGTACCCTAGTTCTTCCTCCTCGTGGATGTTTACAAGTTTGAATGTCATTTCTCCTGCCCTTATACCTGTGGTAAGTAGTTCCTCAGTGAACGTTCAGTTGCCCACTTCAGTGGGTTAGTATGTGTGTGCGTGAATTTAGTACTAGTTATTTGTGAAAAATAAAATAGTGTAAAGGATAAGGTAAGTCGGAGGAGACGGCTTTTTACCTAAAGTTCTCTGACCTCATTCTCTTTCCCACACAGATCCATGACGAACTCCCACGGGATCATGTTTGATTGATTGTTCTTCAATGACTTCCCAGATGACGAGGACCACAGTGGCTCTCCCGACTCTATTCACTTTCAAATACATTCTTAAATAGTGGTAAGAGTTAGTCAGTGAGTTCCAAATAACTCTCTGGTATCAGAAGCAAATATAATGACATAGTATTTTGTTTTAGATGAGGCTGAGTTTCTCTCTAAGTTTTTGATATGTCTTTGCTGAGAGTTTGATTTGTTAAAAGAAGTTAGGAAATAAAACATCATCTCAAGAACAGCATTTTGGGAAAAAAAATACCTTCAAAGACTACAAATCACAATTATGACTTTAATGAGAAGTGAGGTTCTGATTTTCCCCAGCACTCACCGAGTTATTGAGAGTTCGCAGAAATATTGCTCACCCAAATTTAATTAATGAGCAACAAAGAGACAGTCACTGAAGGGGCGGTGGGATGATCCGGTCAGAACCCATTTGTCAGTGGTAAGTAGGCGCTGTTACTGGCAGATTGCTGTGCTTTTTCTTAGCTGTCCACTCATAAAAAGGATTGGAGGCGCTTTGTCCTAAAAGATGGGCATATTAATATATTGAAGGCTGTTTCTTTATTTCCTCATTTAAAGAGTCTTACCCGTGACATGACAATAACTGATTTTCTGATATATTCTCTCAGTAATTTAGTTGCTACTCCACTTCTGTGAATCACAGCCAAGTAATTAATCTTTTACCTAGGAGACAGCGCTGGTGATGTTAATAAAACACAGGAACAAGACTACATTCATAGATGGGAAAGGACAGAAAGACTTGTTTCAGGGTGTTATTAAACGAGAGTGTTTTGGCAGCATGAGGAGAAGTAGAAGGCTGGTATCAGTGGATGGAATATCTCATTACTGTTTAATAGCAGGGTACGGGAGACACATGGGGAGCAGCATTGGACGTGCAAGAAATATACTAAATATACTATGCTAAAAAATAGCAAAAATAAGATTGGAAAAGCAATTATTAGTGTAAGCGCTCCACGGATTTTCTTAACTCTGATGGCTTTTCAGGGGGCTGGAAGCACAGTTTATGGAAAGCCCAAATGCTCTTTTTCCAAGACATACATTATTCTAATTAAATACTTGTGATTAAGACAAAGTGATTTTGACATGCTCATTTTGATCATACCAACTGGTTCATAAGAAAAGAAAAGTTCAGCAACCTCAGGTATTTCAGCAGTCTGAAGTCGGGGGATGTTCTCAAAGTGTCTGATTTGCTTATCTGGAAGTGATAACAAGGAAATGAGTTTTGGCATAATACTTAGGCCACCTGTAAATATTTTTTCTCCTGAAAATATTAAAAAAGACCATTAATTAATTTTGAAATGAGAATTTTCAACACATGTAAACCATTATTACAGCTAGAAACAAGGGCAACATCATGATTTTCTTAAAAGCTTATTTTATTTCTAAAAATCAGTGCCAACACCTCAAGTGTTGAGTGGAGACACAGAGATTATAAAATAGATTACAGAAACATATATTTTACTCACATATGTTAACAGTGACCACAGGATGCCGAGGGAGGTGGAGGAAGACGGAAATCAATCTTCAGCTGTGAAAAGGCTCACGAAACCCAGATTTGTCCCCTCATATTATGTGGAAATACTAAATAATTACTGAAAGTGACTGTCTGCACTGCCACGTTCCTCCTATCCAAATATATTTTTTAAGTAAGAAACACAGACATCTTTTATTCTGGAAAGCTGCTTCCTTTTTTTCTAACCTCCTAGAAATTTGTAATATTCAAGATCCGATTCAAGATTCTTTTAATATTGTCCTTTAGTATTAACTTATATGGAGGTTCCAAATTGAAGTTTTTCTATAACCCTTCTATAATTATTTTGTCCATAAAATTACCCTTGCTCTTGATCATGGAGCTGTAAGTAATGTGCCGGGATTGAATTTGTAATTCCTCCTGAATTGTCGTAATAGGCTGAGTGCTAGACTGAAGTCAGAGGCAGCGATGGGAAGTCGCAGAAACCCCTGGGTCACAGGGGCCTTATCTTAACAAAGAAAGGATTAAATCAGGTGATTTCTAAGGTACTACTAATACTAGCATCATAAAAGCCAATGCTTATAATTTCAATATAAATTCAATATAAAACAAAATCCATCCAGCATAAAGTTTCCCACACCTATCTTCATGTTTAAAGTCCTGAATACCAAACCACACACACAAAATAAAAAGATATTGAAGGAAAAGAGACATATTATCTCCAAATGTTATTTTCTAACCTCAAAGGACAAACCCTCAACAGTTCATTTTTAAAAAATTCACTTTTATATAACTAATGTTTGTGAGGTAAACAGGTATATTCATAGGCTTTGTAATAAGACAAACCTACATTCAAATAGTTTTCCCTGATAACAATAAAACATAATGACAGTGGCCAGAGAGTTAGGCTGTTCATATATATATAGTTTGGGATTATTTTATATATATACATATATAACTAATGTTTATGATTTATTTAATATAATTATTATATAATAATATACAAATATATAAATATTTATATATATATAAATAATGTTTATAATTATAATAATGTTTGGGATATATATATGTTTTTTGGGATTCATTGAGGGTATAAAGTATTAGGTTACACTGATTGCAGTTAGTAGGTAAAGTCCCTCTTGTGCTAGTGACCCACCCCCAAGAGCTGTGCCATACGCTGCAGCCTCCTACCCCACACCCTCCTCCCCTCTCCTCAGTCCCTCATTCCCCCATCCCTTATATTAGATCATCTACCACCTTCATATTGGAATTGAGTACATTGGATTGTTGCTTCTCCATTCCTGTGATGCTTTACTAAGAAAAATAAATCTAAGATATGAAATGATAAAAATTTTAGAAGAGTGTGTGGGAAAAAATCTTGATGATGTTGGGCTGGGGAAAGATTTTATGACCAAGGTTTCAGCTGCCATGGCAACAACAACAAAAATTAACAAGTGGGACTTAATCTGAAAAGCTTCTGCACAGCTAAGGACACAACAAGTAAAGCTAAAAAGACAACCATCAGAATGGGAAAAGATA
>NW_003852429.1:13155841-13156810 GCF_000181295.1 Otolemur garnettii
AAAATAGCAGGATCAACAACTGTCTTCCCAGAAGTCCCAGGAAATGTATTGTTCTCTAAGCAACTGGTGGTTTACCTCAATCTTGCTCTTTCATGTTTTGTAAATATAAAAACTGATTTGTGAAAAAATCCAGAATCAATCCATTTTTAACTTAATAAAACCAAAATCACATATGGTTTATTTTCTTTATTTTCAATCAGAGACAAAAATAGCTATTAAGTCATGTGAATGAGACATTTAAATTCTCTGTCATAGATCTGAGAATGTGACATCTTTGTCATTTTGTCACTGGAGGTGTAGGGGGAAAGGGAGCTGGAGAACACCGGTGAGCCTGTGATGAGAGCTTTGTTTCTGGAGGACACTGTTCACTATGTCATGGTCTACGTGCCCCCACACTAATCTCACACACAGTCCAAACTGCTGTCCACTGTGAGATGGAAAAAACATGGGGGCATTATCCAAAGGTGGGCAGGTGCTTCTTCCTCAGAGATGCCTCCTATTTTCCAAACTGGCTTGTTCTTTTTCAAGTTAATTGTCCATATGCAAAGTTCACCAATTCTCCAAGCTACAATTCTAAGTCATTCTCTGTCAATTAGACCCAGATGGCAAAATTAAAGGCCCTTCACATCATGGCACAACAGCAATTTTAGTTCATCAAAGATCCTTACCCCATGCTGTTTTTTCACAATTAATATTTAAGTTCCTGTTGGGCGAGAGCTTCATGAACAACGACGTGCACTCTGTAGCTGGAGGATCCATCTTCTTGTCAAAGCTGATGGAGAAAAGAAAAGTATTCTGCGGACATGATAATTACACAGTGCCTGGGAAGGTGGAAGGTGAGAGGCTGCGGATGAGAGCGGAGATGAAAGAGGCCCCCCCCCACCGTGCATTCTGAGGACCGCCAACTGCACAGCAGTCTTCAAGCCCAGGAAAGCGTTAAGAACAAAGAGCTGTAGTATTTGAATTTTA
>NW_003852429.1:13156942-13159118 GCF_000181295.1 Otolemur garnettii
GAGCTGAGGAGATGAAAGTTTCCATTTGCTAGGAAACGTACTTCCATTAAACAGGAGGTATTTTTTCATCAGTTTAAATTATAACAACATCTATTTTAATTAGTAATATCGTGGGATTGTAGATGATGGAGCAGTCAGCAAAATATTTTATCTCAATTCATTCCGGCAACAAAAACAAATGGTTGGTGTTATCATTTCAATTTCAATCAAGGTAGAAAAAAAAAGCTTCAAAGAAATTCAGTGATTAATTTGAGATCCTCCAGTTAGTCAGAGAAAGATTTGGGGATTTAAAATATATCTTCTGGCACTAAGTTCAATGTTCTTTCTCTCAGAACAAATCTACCTCCAAAATCCTCTGGGAAAGATATTATCCTGTGTGCTTGCATTTAATATTCAGTTCCAGTGCTGCTGAAAAGAAGGGATAGTGGTCATTACAAAACAAGAATGTTATTTTATTCCTTTTCCTTCTCCGATTTTAAATCCTTGAAGTAATATGGCCTCAAACACAGCCACAGAAAACACTGGTGGACTTTACTCAAATCATCATGCAAATAAAAGAAACAAAAATGTCGCAATCTCCAAAAATGAGTTATTTACTTATTAAGTGAGAGATATTTGGTGTTTTAATTTAATGAAAGGACAAAAGAGAAAGGAACTATGAAATTTTCACATGAAAGTGAATTGTATTTGAACAGATACAAAACAAGGGATTCCTTTTTCAATTTTTCATGTCTGATTTTATTTTGCAAAAATAAAAGGTAAAGTTCACTTTACTATTATTCAAACTATTTTTCCATGTTCAATTCCTTAATACTAATAAAACAATTTCTCCCTGAATGAATCATCCCCAAACCAGTGATGGTAGTGATGATGGCGGGGATAATGAAGAAGGTAGTAATGACAATGATTCCAAAGCTAATAACAGTAATTGATGACTTAACACGGGACGTGGGCCAAAAAGTGCGCATAGAACTTCCTACAAGGGGGTTTTAATTATTATCTCTATTTTAATGAGTAGGTGAAGGGGCCGAGAGATTGTCACTTGCATGTACATCCCTCCCTAGTGAGAAGTAGTGTTCAATTCAACCATAGGTCTGACTCTAAACCAACTCTTCTCTCCTGTGAAATGAGAGTTATATGTAAAACATAATCAAAAATAAAAAATACAGCTTCACTCAGTATTATATTGACCCTACACTGAGATCATTAGGAAAAGTGACTTAGCAAGAGCTTGAATGAGGAGTACTTTTATTTAAATTTCATTATATATTTAACATGTAAGCAAGACATGATCACATATTATATTGATAGCTTATAATACCTTAGTGTTTGTAAAATTATAATTTTAAAAACATGCCATGAATTAAAACTGCTAAAAATATGTAGTATATTTACAGATAACATGATGTCAAGAAAGCCTTAGGATCAATTTAGTCCATCTGGTTAGATTATACTTATCCTTTCATTGACCCCAAAAGTCTGTCAGCATTTTTATTAATTCTGTAAGATGCAGGCTAAGCTTCACTGACTTAGATAGTTTATTTGTTTTTCTTTTCTCTTAAACACCTCAGGTGTCTTCGCCTGCACTATGTTTGAGTTTCAATCATTCTTGGTACGTAACTCCATTACAGCAAGTATCACCACACTGCTCCCTGCAACGACCTCCATGACTGCCTTCA
The DNA here is from genome assembly GCF_000181295.1 of Otolemur garnettii. Lineage (NCBI taxonomy): Eukaryota > Metazoa > Chordata > Mammalia > Primates > Galagidae > Otolemur > Otolemur garnettii. The sequence goes on from NW_003852429.1 coordinate 13,158,622, forward strand.
CCAACCAGAATATAAGCCAGAGGAATTTTGGGATAGGGACCTTATGTATTTTGGCTTATCATAGTTTTGTTTCTCATTAGATTCCAAATTAATAAGAATTAGTTTACAATTATGCCCCAAATAGAACTTTTAACAAAGTAGATAACTCAAGAAACAAATGTTGAAATTATTTCTCCTCTCTTAATTTCATTGCATTTTTAGTATCTTTTTACAGGACAATGTTCAAATGAGATATTAATAAATTTATTTATTCATTGTGTTATATTAACTTCTTAAAAAAATAAAAAAAAAATCACACTGGGAAAATGCATTTGAAATCTAATATTGTGAACTGGAACTGTAAGAAAGAATAATAGAACTTAACACAATATCATGCATTGATAATTCTATAAAGGTGGGTTAACACTGAAATACTGATTTTAGAAGATTTTTCGTTATTATTTTACCAACTGCCCCCACAAAACCCATAGTAAATAACCAAGCTCTAAAAATTGCAA
>NW_003852429.1:13159199-13185182 GCF_000181295.1 Otolemur garnettii
CACATAAAGAGAAAAAAATATACATGCTTATTTCTTCAAGTTATGAAAAAAGAAGTCTTGAGAAAAAATGTTTACATGAATATGTACGTATTTATAGTCTCTTTTCAAGTTGTCACAAAACTAGAAATGGTGGTGATGATGAAGATGAAGCAGGTGATGATGATTCCAAAGCTAATGACAGTAACTGACGACTTAATACGGGACTCTCCATGTCTAGACTTTAGCAATGAGATTGAGAAAAATGTAGGTTAATTAAAAATAAACTAAAAATTATTGTTTACTAAGCAGATCAAGCCTGTGTTTTTCATGAAGGTTTTTGCTTTTAATAGCATACATATCTTAATTTGCACACAATGAAGAACAGTGAAATAAATAGCTGAAGATCATCTACTTCCAAGATGTGAAGAGGTATTTGTTAGGAATAACAGGAATAGGTATTTGGAGAGGAATTTGGTTTTTAAACAATTTAAAAAAAATTAAAAAGTAGAAATGGTTATGTGTTTTGATGTAAATTAACACGTAAATTAACTCTCATAGATCAAAAACTAAATGATTTATCTAAGTTTAAAATTACCATATATTAAATATTTAAATAAAATCTCTCTGAAACTTAAAGATCAAATAGCAAACTAATACACAACAGGAATGTTTTGATATAAGAAACTAAAAAATAGAAAGATGACTCGAATTATCCACCTTACTTCTTTGCTTTCTATTAATTTTGTTGACTCAGGTGAGTGATTCCTCTTAGACAAAAATGATTTCTGTAAGCTTTCACCTGTTCCTGTCTCAGCCAGGGAGCAATCGACTGAGCTATTGGTGTGGGCACACTGTCCAGAAATGCTCTTTGATACCTTTGCAGCTTTTTATTTCAACATGAAAAACGTTCTGAAAGTCCTCACAAGTTAGAGGGTGATTACACCATGGCCGTAGTGTAGTTTTCCATTTTTGATGGATCAATGACTTGTCCGTAGGACATAATTTTGAGACCGAGTGGTACTCATCATACCAATCACCCAATTCAAAGTTTAAAGTTCAAGAGCAATAGATCAATCACTATGAAGCAGTATGAAATTAATGGTTTATGCCTGTTCTTAGGGCAATGCCTTAACTGTCAGAAAAAATAGTGAAAACAATCCATTGATTTTAACACCCTGAGCCTCATTAAAATCTAAATAAAGAACCCACAATTACAGTCTAGTAAGTGCAGAAAAAATCCTACACACATTCAAAATGTCTGTTTCTTACTTAATGCAAAATGGAAAAACTACATTTTTTGGCCAGAAAGTTACTTAATTTAATTTATTGAAAGAAGCTTAATAAAAAGGGAAAATCTTAATCTGGATTTAATTCTTCAAGGATCTTCCAGGAGATTAGAAAATGCATGCTGGCAAAGGAGTTCTCCCGACAACCTGGAACACTAAAGCAGACACATTACAAAATGTAATTCTTTTGACAAAGCTAATAATGAACTTCAGGTAAAGCACATTCAAGGAATTTTAGAATGGACTGAAAATGCCTCAAACAGAGCCCTGCAGCTTCCTCCAGCTGTGCTGGTGTCACAGACCAGGCTGTACCTGAAGATATGGATGCCATGTGTGGTCACTAGCCATGGTACCCACAGAGGGGGATGGCATCGACTCCAATAAAATTGTAAAAAACACCAAGTAAGAAAGAAAAGGATTTGAAAAGTCACTGCTGGATTTTATTATAGTTTTGAATTCATATGCCTGAAATTCTGAGTTTTCTGGGAAGACAGCAATCTTATATGTAGCAACATTTTTTGTAACTGGCTACTTCCATTATAATCTGAAAGGCTGTTTCAGCCATTCATGTTTTCAGGATCGAGCAGATTTTCTGGAAAAGAAAATCAATCTTTATTTAAACTATTATCCATATCTGGGTCAACATCTATGACTGTATCCATGTTTCAATAGATATCATCCTACATAGAGATATATAGATCTATATGTAATCTATATCAAAAAATTGCAATGTTGTGATAAATAGCTATGCTAAAAATATGCAAACATATATCTAGATATATGTAAATGTGTTTATACATATGAAAAACACAAAAATATGTGCATACGTGTGATTGTTTAAATAAGAATTTCTACACTCCATGAAGAGTTTCTTTTTTAAAATACAAATTTATCAACAACTTAATGTATAATAACCTTTCCCTTATATTTTTGCTTTGTGTAAATTCCTCAGGGTGCTGCAAGCACTCCCAGCCCATTCCCCGCCCTCTCCTGTTCCCCCACCCTCTTTCCCCCACTCTCTCTCCCAGGCAGTTCCCATGCCCCCCAGAGTCAATTCCAAGAGGCATGGAAAGTCCCAAGTTTCACAAAAGCCCCCCAGGTTCCCAGTGGAACAATGGTAGAAACCTACCTAAGCTGTGTTACATAACTATAACCATTGTGACTTAAGATGTATCCATTGTCAACCAAGGCTATGTTAATTACTGTTACATAACTATAACCATTGTGACTTAAGATGTATCCATTGTCAACCAAGCTGTAGCACTGCCAACCACAACATCCTGCTTTTGTAACCCCTGCTTGTTTAAGCTACACAGAAAAAAAAAGAAAAAAGAAAAAAATAGCATAAAAAGACATCAGGCCCTGCACTTCACAGCCGCTTGTCTCCCAGAGCAGCGGCCCCTGCACAGGTGCAAACAAATCACCAGTTAATTGCATCTAAGTGGGTCTGAGTTTATCTTTTCAGGTTGCGAAGGTTATAACAAGGGTCAATCATAGTTCCCAAATAGGTACAAATAGTCTGTATTTTGTGACTATGATTGTAGTCTTTAAATACAGCACAATATAATATTTTGAGAGAGAGAGACACAGAAACTAATTCACATAAATTTATTATAGTATATTGTCATAATTGTACTATTTTATTATTGATATTTTTAATCTCGTACAGTGCCTACTTTATAAATTAATCTTTGTTCTAGGTATGTATATGAAAAAACATAATATGCATAGGGTTTTATATTATATGGAATTTCAGGCACTCACTGGGGGTCTTGAAACCTCTCCTCTGCAGATAAAGGGGGGTTAATGTAGTATTTTTGGTGTCTAATCATTTAGCAAAAGTGGAAAGGAGGACAACTAATGCCAGCAAACACAGTGACAATGGCATTCCTGTTGAACAATACACCTCTTCAGAAACAACTTAACAATGACCACACAAAATATGTGAAGAGCCTGGTAGTGGTCTATGCACTAATTTTCCATCAGGTCACTTTTCTTAAAAATATAATAACAAGCAAAGCCTATTTGCAGAGATGTTTATTAGGTCATCATTTATATTGCCAAGACTTGGAAACAATCTAAGAAGCCAGTAACGTTATGAGTACTTGGTAAATTATAGTACATAAAAGCAATACGTTAGTGTGTAGCCATTAAAATAATGAACATAAAGTTGTTAGTGATATGAGAAACATTTTAACTAAAATGTTAAATAAACTAGTCTGGAAAAATTCCAAATAATGGCATATACTCATCAATGGCAAAAACAATTTTCATGATAATATAATAAATAAAGTAAGATTTTTTTCCCGGATGAAGACCAATGGGTGATTTTTCTATTTTTATCTTTTCCCCTTATCATCCCACATTTTCTCTGGTGGTATGCATTGATTTATAGTAGCATAATATGATTAGCATTCTATTGCTATTAAAAAGAAGATATGCTGCTTTAACAAATATTTATTAAGTATTCTATCCTTGGTATGCGTGGTGAATAAAACTAACTGTATGTTAGCCCTCATGAATCTTACAGAGTGTATAGAATCCCAGGGTTAATCCAATCTTCATGGCGCCAGAGAAATAACTATCCAGAGACGTGTTAATGCTTTGAGGTTGGGATGGAATGGAAAGAAGGCTGTGGCATGTGTGCCCAGCAGGCAGGGAGCAGGGACAGGTTGGAACCAGTGGGTCAAAGTTCTGTGGAGTTGGGAGGGGCCAGACCAGGCCAGGCAGTAACTGGTAAGTCTCTGACCAAGACCAGGTGGTGACTTTGTCTAGGAGCCCCTGGAAAACTGTATTAGATTTCACAGAGGAATGATGAGGACTATGATTATTTCAGGAGCACCAGTGAGGATGTTAACACTGTTATTTGGAGAATATGTGAGTCAGATAAGTTTGGACGAGTCTGACCTTGTCTACTATCCTGTAAGGATCTTATGTGAAGAATTAAATCCAGATTAAGACTTAAGGAGGGGCACACTCTGGGTTTTAAAAAGTGAGAGTTGTGTCTGCTCAGCTTTGCGACGGTGGAGACTACACATTGCTAAGCCCCTTCTCTCTGCTGTAAGGAGGGAATCATAATGATATCATGCATAATGTTTGATAAGGGAATTGTGAGCATTAAATGACATTATTCACATGAAGCAGTTATCACAAAGCCGGACGCCTCCTCAGCTCTCACAGAGCAGTTTTTACTAACAAGGTGGAAACCGGGAAAATGTAAAGTAGATGAATGTCCACAGTTCAACTGGGAAATGTCAAACCAGTGACATGTAACCTGTGGGAGGGAGGCAAGAAGGGAAAATGCTGAGAAATACATGAGCTCGTAAAGCTGGGAAGATTACAGGAACATTCCCGGGAAATGCCCAACAGTCTGAGCCCCCATTTGGGGAGAACACCACAAGCCTGAATTTTTTTTTATATTACAGTTTATTGAATTTTGACATATGTGTACTGCCATGAAAACATCATTAACATAAAGATAATTAACATGTTCAAAACTGCCCAAAGTTGCAGTTTGTCTGTGACATGTTGCTCCTTTCTCTCCATGATCTCGCTCTCCTGGACACATTGATCTTAATTTTATAGAATTTTATGTAGTAGAATTATATAGGTTGTAGTGTGTGTGTGTGGGCGTGTGTGTGTATTTTGGATTTTTTAAATAAATTATATATATGTGTGTATATATGTATATGTATTTTATTATGAGCATACAACTAATAGGTTGTACTATTTGCATTTCTTAGGTAAAGTTCAAGTTACGGCTGAGCTCCTCACCCAGAAGGTGAGCTGTCGACACTTACATTGTGCCCATTAGGAGAGAGCTGCCACATTAATGCATTAATAAACTCTGGTCTATGTATACCACGGAATAATATTCAGCTACAAAAAAGACGGAGATTTTACATCTTTTGTATTTACCTGGATGGAGCTGATGTCCATTCTTCTTAGCAAAGTATCACAAGAGTGGAAAAGCAAGTATCCAATGTACTCAGGACTAACATGAAACCAGTAGGTAAACAAATTGGCACCCACATGCTGGGTGAGCTCGTTCTGCTGTGCTGAACTCAGCGGTGAGAAGCACGTGGAGGTGGGGGGAGGATGGTCACCAACACAGGTCTGCTGAGGCTCCTTGGGCCACATGGCGCTAAGTCAGGGAGATACCTGGCAGATTTTAGTGTCCTAGGTCGAGGAGATCACCTAAAGAAGCAGAGAGGGGAAGAAGGTGGACGCCTGGGGTCAGAGAATCCGGGCACGTGGCCATCCCAGCCAGGTGGTGCCTGAGCCCCAAGCAGCACAGTGGGGAGGCTGCAGACGGGGTGGGGGTGGGTGGCAGTGCGGGAGTCTGATGAGCGAGAGAGTGCGGGAAGAGAGTGGAAAGAGAGGGAGACATCCAGCGATTTCTAGTTTGGACACGTTTGTGAAGGAAAGTGGAGAGTCAGGCAGAGGAGGCAATGGGATGGTGGTGGAATGGATGGTGATGTGAGTCGATTTTTTTTTTTTTTTGCCTGAATAATGTTACATATACTTGTCTATCCTTTATCCTCAAGAATTTTCAACACTCTACCCCAGATTTCCACAATTCCTTAGGAACATATGTTCTTAGAGTCTCTTTTGGGTCCCAATTCATGGCTGCCCCAAAACTTCAATCTCACAGCAGCTCTCACTGCTGCCATCTAGCGTAGACTTAGAATGCTGCCCCCATTTCTTGTCATTTCCCCCAGAGGTCTGAAGCAGTGCAGGACCATGCCAAAAAACATTCGCATGTAGGTGGAAAAGATTTTACTGTACTCCGTGAATGATGGAGAGCATTTGCCTCGGCTCACTCAGGACGCGTGTAGGCACAGCCTGGAAGTACCAGGGAATTGAAGCCCGCAGTGGCATCCCTTCAGCAACAAAGAACAGGATCAATTCAACAATTCAGAAGAACAGTTCAGATCCTGCACAGACCCTCCTCTTTCTCACCCCCTGAGACAATTTCCTCAGAAACCACCCTGCCCAGGTCTCTTTGCTTCAGGTTCTACTTTCAAGGAAATTATAGGCAAACAACACAACAACACAGGTGCTCGGATTCCATGCTTCCTTTTAACCACTGACTTCCACAGAGTCCTCACTGCCCACATATTTCCGTGGTCTTCACTGCGCACAGGTCTACCCACCCATCTCCCTTCCTTGGCCTACCTCCTCTGGTCCCTAAACTGACTGTCACTTTCAGGTTTATCCCACAAATACGATCCTTACAGGATAGTTGATGAAGTCAGTGTTCCATTCTCCATCCAGCCCCAGGGCTCTGAAAACAAGTCTAAAGATTTATGGGATGATGAAACTAGAGCTTCACCAGATGGCAGCCCCAGCGTCCAGAGGAGTGGGAACCAGGCAGGCATTCTGAAGGTCCATCATACCCTTCCTCCCTCCTCCAGTGGTCCCTCAAGGGGAAGGCAGCATTTTATTTCTTAGTTATATGGATTACACCAGGCTCTCAGAAAGGGCAAACGAGTGGCTATTTTGGCTTTACAAGACAATAATTTTATTTCTTATTTTGATTGTACTGATAGAGATACATAAATGCATGTAAAAAAAGAAAATATGTATCATCATCATAATAATTTATTGATAAAGGTGACACATGGAGGAATTATCAGTGTGTTGGGAGGTTTAGACAATAGCAAGTAAGTAACTTTAAAGACATGAGTTCTAAGCATTACAAGAAATATGGACATTTAAAAAGGGGCTGGTCAAACCCAGAACACCAGAATGAAAGAAAGATATCTATGTAACATTAAGTTAGGGAGGGAATTTAGGGAACGAATATGAAATAATAAGTTACTATTTGTGTCAGATATCTACAATTTCTAACCTCAAAAAAAGTATTGACAGATTTTCTTAATAATAAGAACAATAGATAAAACAGGAAATAATAAGACATTCTTAAGAAAAAAATCAAGGAATTAATCAGATGCACAATTCTTAAAAGATGATCTTAGACATTGCCTGGTGCCCTGCAGGAGCCTGTCCTTGGGAGCTAGATCAGCATGAGACAGGGCCAGCCAACCAGACCCCGGGTGTGGACTGCGTATCAGAAGGCCTGGAATGCTTAAATCAGACTAGAATCAGATTTTAGAGAAGAATAAGTAAAACACTTTTACTTTGGCAGCATAAAATGCACTAAATATCGACGCGTGTGTGGCTTTTATGGGCAGAGAAGACAGTCACAGACATGATCCAGACTAGCCACATAAGCAAATGAAAACACTGGAAATCCCAGGAACTGCTCGTCCTTGTTGGCAGGTCACTCCTCAAGTCCTGGGTGCTTGTGTTTGCATTTAGCTACTTAGTATGGAACTTGACCTTCCTTCTAATGTACAACTAATGGCAATTTCTATTGACTACACACAGATCATTCCAGGAACTAATTTTAAAGGTGTTAATTAAGCTCTGAAGAGAGATTCTAAAAAAACATGCATACAAATCTATCTATGTGTGTATATATTTTAATTCTCTGCACACATTTGGCCTCCTGCCTCCTTGTTCCTGCCCGTTTCCGCAACGCTGACACCCCGCAGTGCGTGTGTTAACATGAGCGCATGCCTACAACTCAGACAGAGTGTGTATTTTTTCACTCCTGTCATTTTTTTTTTTCATTTTGGTTCAGATGATTATACTTATTTTCTTAAACTCAACAGTTTTTATTTTTTTTTAAGTGTAAAGTTTATTTTCACACTTCTAGTTGCCAGAGAAAGAGGCAAGAGGGCTCCCCATCAGGCCGGCAGACCAGACATGATGCAATCACAGGGGCCAGGATTAATAAAGATTAATTTGGTTCCCACTTCAGAAGGCATAGCACTTCAGCGGTACCTTTGCTAGGCTTGTAAGGAAAGAATAATTAGCATCTGCTTTTGAAATGTGCTTTTTGTGGTTGGTGATGTTGTATAGCCCTCTCTGTCTGAGCTCGCAGCTTGCTTTTATCAGAATGTTTTCTAGCTACCATTTGGTAAGAACCTACAGCTGGGTTATAGAATTTGTGTGGCAAAGTTTCATATGCATTAGTTGGAAAATATTTTTCCTATTTATGTAGCCTTTTAAAAATGGGTTTGCTTTATTTATTTCGGGTATCGTTATTTACACTGTAAAGTAAAATGTATAATTTGTTTTGAAGAAAGCTTAATAATACTGTTTCACACATTGTTTTTGTTAAAGATTTTGCTAAATAAGTTGTCTTTACAGGGCTACATCTTAATTTTTTTTTATTTGTCAAATCAGCAATTAAAAGCACAGTCTATTCAATCAACGTTTCCCTACTCCCAAAGTAGTCATTTGAATAAACTGTCCAACTATTGCTTTTGGTTGAGTCAACACTGGGTGAACTCGTAGGAAGGCTCTAGTGTAAACAGACTGTTTAATAATGTAAGCAAACAAGGGATAATAAGACTGCTAACAGGTGTACATTTTATTTGCAGACTCCTTAAAGAACTAGTTCAGTTTGCACATATTAGTTAGGCTCTATGAGCCAAAGAATCAATGCTTGGTGTTTCAAAGAAGGGGAGAAGGAGGCTTATATTGTTTATAGTCTAAACAACACAATATTAGTTTCCAGTAGGATACATAACAATGAAATACCCAAAAATAAATTTTAGAAAATCCCATGTACACTGGCATCAACAAACAGTCTTAGAGACAAATTTAACCAATGGGGTGAAAACTCTAAGATATTTATGAAAGAAAGTGAAGAAGGCACAAATAAATGGAAAGCTATTCTGCGCTCATGGATTGAAACAATTTGTATTGTTAGAAAATCTATGCTATCCAAAGTGATCTGCAGATTAAATACTATCCCTATCAAAATCCCAAAATATAAAAAATTTAAATTTGCATGAGACTACAAAAGATCTAAAATACTCAAGCAAAAAGAACAAAGCTGGAGGCATCACACTACCTGAATTATACTACAAAGCTATAGTATCCTACAGCATGGTATTGGGATTAAAACATGTATGTATGTACAGAGGTTGCCAAAATATGTATACACATTTTATGAAAAGAAAACTCTGTATTAAAATTGTAATGCTAGAGTCACTTTTAACTTCTGCCATTACAAGAGAGACAAGGTACAGCAGACAAGTTGACACATATTATCAGTATGTATTGAAGATTACAATTTTAATATATTTTTTAAATTCTATGTGCACTTTTTTTAGCACTGTCTGTGTGTGGAACTGAATAGAGAGTCCAGGAATAAGTCTAAGCATTTATGATCCATTGATCTTCGACAAAGGTATAAAAAACCCACCATGGAGAAAGAACAGACTCTTCAATAAGGTGGTGGAAAAGCATGACATTGACGTGCAAAGGAATGAAATGGGACTCTCCTCTTACCACACACATTAAAAAATGGAGGAATGACTCAAATGTCAGAATGTAACTGGAAAACTACTAGATGGCTACATAAACATAGGAAAAGAGCTTATTGAGATTGGGCTGAGCTGTGAATACTTGAATGTACCCCTAACAGAACAGTGGAATAATTACTTGGCCGTAAGAAGGAAGTTCTGCCATTTGTGAGTCTGCATTAGCCTACAGGGAGATATAGTAAGTGAAATAAACCTAGTCCAGATACTGTATGCTGCCTGATATTGCTTATCTGTGACATCTAACAAAGCTGGACAGGTGACAGCAGGATTCCAAGGAGGGTTCCAGGGCTGTCAGGTGGGGAAAGAGGAGAGATATTGGTCAAAGGACACAGAGATCCTGTTACATTGGATGAATGAATTCCTATATCTGTTGTACAGCACTGTGACCCGAATTAATAACAATGTATCATGTACTTCAACATGGCTAAGACAGTAAAATCTTAAACAGTTGTCACCACAAGAAAATTGTGCGCCATGAGATGGAAACGTTAGTTAGATGGGTTAATCCTTTCCAAGGTAACATATGTGGAAATATCCCATATTTTTACAAATCATAAATATATACAGTTTTATTTGTCAATTCTCCCTTTGTAAACCTGAGGAAAAAATAAATAAATACAAATAATAATAAAATCAACAAAAAACACCCCACCCTAGAGATGTTCCTGGCGTGCATTCTCAGCACTTAGATTCATCTTTCTCCTGCTTCTTCCTTATATTGGTTCCATTGCTTTTCCTGAACTTATTTAGCCTTGAAATGAAATATCGTCAGAAGCTAAGAATTATTTTTTCACAGAGGATTTCCATCTCTGCGATCTTTTTTATCTTACAGAAACATGCTTCCTTCACTCCACAATTTGCTCTGAGCGTTTTCTGCGTATCAGAAACCTGGGATGCCATATCGAGAAGCCAGACGGGGTCATCCTCTCACTTGGACGCAGAGTGTGGTTGGAATGTGCTCGCCATGGGCGGACTACTGAGATTCAATTTTGCCTTCTCAAGTTGCATGTCTGGGCAAGGCTCTTAACTGCTGTACCTTAGTTTTCATATCTCTGTAATTTTCCTGATGACATTGCTAAGAGTGACAACACCTCCCTCTTATCACTGTTCTGATGATTACATGGTATCATATATATATACAACTATGGGAAGACGCTGGCCCAGGCTGGCTCTTACCACGGTGGGGTGAAGTTTCATGACTAAGAACAGAGTCTAGATTTTTTTATGATGTAATATTAGGAGGATGAAGAAAAGAGAACAGGTCCAGGTGGAGAAAGTAAATTGAAGAACATTATAAAGAAATTGAAGGGGGATAGATGGGAGGAAAAAGAAAATAAAAAAGCTGAGACTTGGACTGGGTATAGAAATTCAGGGAGGGTGATGGGGAATGAACAGGTCTGGGGGAAGTTGTTAAATGACCAACACTCAGGCAGAGGGTAAAGGGGGTGTTACGAAAGTTTGTGATGGGATATAACTTGCTTCCTCCTGTGTACTGTGTACTCACAGGCAAAAGCAGGTATTTCTGTGTTGATTAAATTATTTTGTTCGTTGGATGTTGGGGAAAGGTGTTTTTTGTAGGTTGATTACTAGTGAGAAACTTTGAGTTTCAATGGGACACAACAGGGAGGCGTTTAGAGCAGCAGAAAGGCTGTTTAAAGAGTGGCAGCTGGGTGTTTGGAAAGCAAAGGTCTATGATTTATTGAAAAGCTTGCATAGTCTCTTCTCTGCCTCGTAGAGTTGAGGGAAGAAAATAGGTTGGCAAAGCTAAGGTCCCGTAAAAATGAGAGTGTGATCATCGTACTCTGGGGGAAAAAAAATCATTCCGGTGGCACTGCTGGAAAAAAATGACTCACTACACATTTGCCAACCTGACAATTCCTAAATGGAGCAGAATTGTCATGATTTTAGAGCAAAGTATTTCTTTAGGCAAACGTAGAAACTCTGCAGAGTGATTTGTTTGTTTCTCTGCTATGGGCTATTAGAAAGTAACTCACTTTTCTGTTATGTAAACATCACCTGGACAGAAGATCCACCTCGTTTAAGATCTACTAAGTGGAGATGAAGTTGCATCGGTATGATAGACGATGTCCCATCAGTTATCAACCCTTATGCAGAGTATTGTCACAGACAGAGATGATGTCTACAGGAGGCTTCGTCACTAAGACTTTTTCATCTTAGAGCAGAAAGAAAGAAGTACGTCTGCATTAATTCCACAGATGAATACTTTCTGTGACCTGGAGAGGGGATAGCACAGCCAACAAGACAGAGGTGATTGCTTTCCTCATGGAGCTTATATTCTGGGAACACTTACATATCAAGGGGGCAAAATGATGCCTTCGCTATTCTGCTTATAATATTTACTCAAATCAGATAGCTATGGCAGAGATTCTTCAAAGAAAAAAAGATTGACTTTGTGAAGTGAACGTCCCCTGATCACCATGACTGATGACTTTCACTGCACACCTTCCCAGGCTCTCAGCAGACCCTGCCCCCCCACCCCAGGCCCTCGGCTCCCTTTGCAGATCCTCTCTCCTCCTCCACAGGAATTTACCTGGATTTGCACCTTTAGTTATTTATTTTTCTCAATACTTTGAAAGTTAATGTCTTAAAAAAAAACTTTAATCAAATAAAACATGGTAATATTTATTGATGACATTTTTATTCCTTCCTAAGGCAACTCCATTAAAAAGGGAAATAAAAAAAGACTCTTAGGATCAGGACTATCTGCACGGTTAGAACGGAGTTTCTAGTGGGAGATGTTTGGTCCCCACTGTTGGGCCCTGTAGCAGTCCTTATTGACACCATTTTTTCCTCCACGTATACTTAGCTTGAGCCCTGAAACTTGGTTTATTTTCACAATTCTATGATGGTGAGTGATTATTTGGATTGAGTTGTTGTGTAGGTGGGTATCAAGAAAAGAAATACTGTATTTGGAGGAATTTTTCAGTAAGTGAACAGATTCAGACAAATTCTGATTTCACGAATTTCTTTGTTTTCATCTTTTCCAACATTAGCAGTGAAGGGATGATTATTTTTCCTAAGATGATTTGAATTGGCCTTATTTCTACCCATTTTTTCCCATTAAAGTAGAACCCACTTAATGAATTGTTAGACATTGCATTTTATGTGACCCCAACATCCATCCTTCTCCGGCGTTGCAAGACTTAGTAATGCTTTCAGAGCAAAGATCAATGTTAATTGACATGTCTGGCGTAAAAAGCATTTTAATTATCCAGGACGTAAGATGCTGTATGCGTATAGTGCCGATAATGTCATTTTGTTACAGACTGACAGTCTGCCTCAGGTTTTCAGAAAGCCTTCAATGAACAGCCAGCCAGTCAGTGAATTGCACTGTTATTCGTAAACGATTTACGAACTATACCCAAGCCGTGTGCCAAAATCCACTTGTATTAGGCAGTTGCTCTAAAGTATTCTTTTCTTTGAGGCTCTACTGCGTATACTGAGATATGTCATTCTGTTCTTAGTCCTTTTATAAGTCAAAGATTTTGAGGATAATTTGCTATGACATCTTAAATTTTTGTATTGGGAAATTAATACATCCTATTTGCTATAGTCTAAGTTATACGCACATTCATGTCAAGAAACAGGCTAAGTGAATGGTTTTTATCATTTGTTTCTGAATGGTCTGAAGTTGAAGCAAACCCAGGCACTATATTAGTCAAGATGATGGATTTGGGAAGCAGAATGCCCAAGTTGGAAAACTGGCTCTTCTGATGTACTACGTGACCTCAGAGAAGTTATGAAAACTCTGTGTCTCAGTGTCTCCTCTGTAAAATACTTATTATAATAGCAGAACTCATTTCACAAAGAAGTCAAATGTGCTAATTACTTAAATGTGTATCTGGTAATATAAAAACAAAATACTGGCTTACTATATTTATTATATATGATTGTAATTTTACCCTGTAGAGCCCTCTGTAGGGCCCTGTATGCTTTAAAGAACGAACACAACGGCCATTGCTTAGCACACAGGCAGTACTTCTTACGTATGCTCAGTGGAAGCCTCTCTCAATATAATGCTTTCCCTTTAACTTTCTTTTACTCGAGGCTGTGCAATGAGCCCACCATCACTGTCCATTTCCTCTGACAGTGTAAGCAGCAGCCGTCAGAGCACAGCTCCCAGACCTCCGGCTGCAGGGAATAGAAAGGAACAAAGCCCCCCATCTAGGGGGCTTAACGTCCCCTCCCAGGATCTGTGCTGAAGCTACATCTCCCATGGGCTGCTGCACCCAGTGACTGAGCACTGCAAGGGCACTGAGGCAGAACAGCTTGGGGCAGACAGGGGACTCTCTGAAGGTCGAGGTGGGCTCAAGCCTTTAGGACGACCTTGCTGACACTTCCTTAGACCGCAGGTAACCAACCTCGCCTCCTCTACTCCTTGATTTGGGATCAGACTGTTTGGGGCCGGCATCCCCAGCCCCAGCCGTTTTCTGTCCCTTGATACAGCCTTGCCAATTTGGTCCTCCCTTGGCACCTGCTTCTTGGAGGTCCCAGAACAACACAGTCGTTGCAGCACCGAGTGGCAGGGAAGGACAGCGCCACCCAGGGCTTTCCAGCCTCCACAGTCATGACCCTGCTTATGAGATTTGGCTCCTGTGGAGTAGCAGTAATTATCAGCATCCCTGTGTCTGTGTCACCAATTACTTCTCAGGGAGTTGTACACATGTGAACTAAGTTTTACGGAGCCCCACTAGAGAGCATGACTGTGGATTACTCAAATGCTCTGTATGAAGCTTTAGAAAACAAACACACACAACAACCACCTCCAAATTCAGGTGGCACCTGGCCAAGGCCTAATTATGAAATAACACAATATGTGGATATTTATTCTAGTTTATCCCAGTTTTTTTTTGAGACAGATTCCTATTCTTTCATCTTGGGTAGAGTGTCCTGGCATCACAGCTCACAGCAACCTCAAACTCCTGTGCTGAAGAGATCCTCCTGCCTCAGCCTCCTGAGTAGCTGGGACTACAGGCAGCCATGACAACATCTGGCTAACTTTTCTGTTCTTTTTTTTTGTAGCAACAAGGTCTCACTCAGGCTTGTCTCAAACTCATCAACTCAAGCTATTCTCTGGCCTCAGCCTCCCAGAAAGCTGGGATTATAGGCAGGAGTGGTCACACCAGGCCTATCCTCTGCTTTTAAATTTTTTTTAAAGTTCTGTATATTCACTCTCCAAATGAGTCTTTACTTTGTGGCAATTGACTTAGTTATTAATAAAACTGACACTTGTTGCTTTTAATCCAAGTAATCTGGGTGTTTCTTGAGAAAACAGGAAGAGAACGAACGTGCAGACCCCGTCGTTGTTCCTGGGCACTCGCCAAACGCATCAAACACAGCAAGTCCAGGAGCGGCTTCTTCCTTTCTCTCCTCAGACCTGTTTGTCCCACGGTTTTCTTCGCAGTAAACTCAGAATTCATCTAACAAGTCAGAAACACTGGTTTCACGTTGGACCTCTTTCTTTTGCTCACTTCCCACATCAGAACTACCAGCAAATACTGAATACTGAGCGACAAAGTGCACACACTCTGACCACTTCCTAACACGTGGGCACCAGCAGCTTGTCCTGGTCCTGTCATCTGAAATTTCTGTCCAGAATCCTTGCAGGCCTCACTTCTCCCAGGCTTCCTCCTCCAACACTCTGTTCTCCACACAGCAGCCAGCAGAAGCCTGGGGACGTGCATCAATGTGTGGTGAGAGCCACGTGCAGGGTCCCCACCCACGGAAGTGTGCAGCCCTCGTCAGGATGCCCGGTCTAAGTGCCCTGCTTCTGCTTCCAAAATCCTCTGGTCTGAGCTGCCCCTGCTCTCTCCTCCTGGTTCTCTGCCCCAGACACACAGACTTTGCTCTTTCTCCCAGAATTCACCTGTACGACTGCCCTGGCGTCCATCAGACGGGTTTCCCAGGCCAGCAGGTCTAACTGGCATTTCCTTCCACACACAGTCACCCATTCTGATTTCTTTTTCTTCAGCTGTTTCTCTCCTGCACAATTTATTTGTAATGCCCGCTTCCCCTACTCCACTCTGCAGCTTCACGAAGGGTACATTCTGTCTGGTTTACTCTCTCAGTGTTAAACTCAGAAGTGTTGAATAACTTCTTGTGGAATGATTAAATGAATGAAAAATAGGAATGAGTGCTGAATTAATCACATAAAAATATTTTGTTTGCTAAATGGAAGGATCATCTACTCATGTGATGTGATGTTGAGAATGAGATTTAAAAACAAAAGTGGAATTTAGCCGTCAGGACACTGGGATTTCTGTGATTATTATGGCGAGTAAGATCAGCTTTAGCTTTGGTTATTCTAACTTGAAATCAAGTTTAGTGAGAAATGTTTAAGGAGTTGAGAAACAAGGCCAGATCTTTACCTTATAAATTGATACCATTATAGTTTGGGATAGGGGTTTTATTTCAGTCTCAAAGTTTTGTCTTGTTTTAGTTTAATTTGTAAGGCACAAAAACCAAACCATAAGAACCAGCATTAATTCCTATCGAACTTTCCTGTTGTAATGTTAATTTTAATCATCTTTACTGCTTAATAGATCATTTGTTTACATCAGATTTTGCAACATTTAATACGAAATCCATATAGTGGTATTCACAATATTGATGAGTCTCAAGAAATGCTCAGAGCAACTTCATCAAAATACGGTCCTAGTAATTAACTACGAAGACTCCTTACCTGATGCAGACTCCGTCATCTGCAAGGGCATAGTTCAGATACTTCTCTGCAGCAAGGAAGGGGTACAGCTGGTTCAATTCTCCTCCCATCCCTTATGTGCCTAACCCCTAAGTTTGGCTTCAGGACCTTGTCGGCATGAAAACTTGAGAAAGACAGACGGCAGACAACAGTCGAGAGTCAGAACTTGGCTCTGTGATCAGGCTTTACAGACTGGGCCTAGCAGGTAGCAAGGCTGGTTCCCTCTGAAGATTCATGATGCTCTGGACGCCTCCTGAGCAGTCTTCTTGACACTCCAATCCTGGTGGGGCTTTGCCCCCCGCCCTGTGCCTGTGTACCCGGCATCAATCTGCACTTTTTTCTGTTCTGCTTCCCTTTCCAGATGGTCCTACTCACAGAACCCAGGGTAACCACACGCCAGCTCTGTGTTTTGGGGTGGCCTTCTCTCCTTAGAGGAACACAATGTATCTTTGTCCTGAGAAATTCTAAGAGTTTAATGCAGTTTCAATACAGTAGTAAGTCTTTGGTTCCTCATCAGAGCAATTGTTCAGCTGGTCTTTCACCCTCTACATTACTTTGGTGGGAATTAAATTTTTTTCCCAGCTACCTTGATCACACTTATTTTGTTCAAGTAACCTAAAGTATTTCCTTGCAATAGGGTAATGACTGAGAGCAAAGGATTGTAAAATACTACATCTCTTCAATTTTTTTTTCTCTCTCCATCTTATGATCTCGATCTGCATCTTTAATCTGATGAAGCAGTTACAATGGTGTGGAACAGGATAGCTACTCTTTCCTTTTAAATTCTGTGTTTGTGTGGCTGTGTCCACAGCGGTATTTTGCATTAAGGTAAGTTCACTTTTAGAAATTATTTTACAATTTAATTTTAGTTGGTGTTGATAATACTTACTTGCTTTAAGGTTAACTTTTTGTCTTAAATACACGAAGGCATAGTCCTAAACCTTCATGTAGGCTGATGCCTTCTGAAACTTAACAAATATTACTGCTTACTGAGTGCCATTTCCACACTTAGATATTTAATATTTTAAATAGAAATTTAAGGGAACAATATTTTGATTATAATTATTATATAATAAATTACAAATATTATGATTTTATACATGTATTAAATTACATATGAAATAACCATATACATTTTTTAATAAAATTTTACTGTTACTATGTCTGTTTTTATTCTCTCAATCATCATACCTAGAGAACATTCAAGATACAAGTTACATGATACATTACCAAAGTTTTTAAGATACGCACATAATTACTTTCCTTTTGAAAATGCAAATCTCATTTTGTAGTTTGGAGAGTGCTGGTTGATATGCGTTTTTTTTCCCAAAATTTTGGTCTTCACTTTGCTTAGCCCATTGCAACATTAATAAGCGATATTTTTGGGTGTCTTAGAACTTGATGCTATCCCTTGCTATTTTATTTTTTCTAGCATACATGCAATTTCTTTCAATCGATCACTGCCATTCTTTAAATGTAGGGACTGATTGAATGAAATGTTATTTATCCTTAAATGATAAGCGTGTTTGCAGATACATTTAAAATTATATTATTGGATTCCAATTTCAAATTGTGATCTAATATTTCACTAAGTAGTACTGTGAAAGTTAGGCAACTATTAAAACTTCTCTTCATCTAAGAAATGCAAATCAGTAACCTAATTCTTTGTACTCTCAATGAATCCCGAACAATTAAAATATGTGTATTTTATTGACTAAAATAAAGCATACTGTAAATTGAATTTTTTTACTTTCTTTTCAATCTTCCATTTTCAGGAAGCTTAGGATATTTTCATAGACTTTTGTAAATATCTCATGGGAACACTTACTTCCATCTGTCTTTGTTTCAAAGCATTTTAAATCCCCTGTCTACACCGTTTCTTCTAAGCAGCTCTTTGAATGTTGCACAGATCTCAACAAAGACTCAGAGGGCCACATCCTAACCCTCCTATGGCTACGGCAATCTCTGTAGGCAGAGGTGCTTAAATTGCCCTCCCTGAAGCTCTGAGAGAGGAAAGGGGGTGAGACTCGTCACCTTCTTGCTGCTTTCAAAAGACAGTTGAGATTTCAAATGCTGGGCTGCTAGGAATGGATTTAGATGTAACAGGACGTTTCCTAAACCCAGTGCCTCTGGGGGAAGGTGCAGTCTGACTAGTGTTGGTACTGAAATCAAGTCCTGATGCCGGAGAGCACATTTAATGTGCTTCCCACTTGCCCTTCCTCTGAGACTGTTTCCATCCCCAAACAGCAAAGGAACACAACTGAAATCCATGGTGCACATGTCCAGTGTTTGGGTGGTGGGCCCACAAAATGCCCAGACTCCACCACCATATAATATATACCAGTAAAGGAATTCAACTCATACACCTTAAACCTATTAAAGGAGGGGGAGGAGAAAAACATTTAAAAATCATATTCAGAACTTTCTCACTCATCCCATAGAAATATTTCCACATTCTATTCATTTAATTCCCATAAAAATCGCATTATTTACATTCTATGGCCTTTCCCAACCTAAGTGAACCCCTGCAGCTTCTTTTCTGTTGCTGTTGTTCTGGTTT
The DNA here is from genome assembly GCF_000181295.1 of Otolemur garnettii. Taxonomy (NCBI): domain Eukaryota; kingdom Metazoa; phylum Chordata; class Mammalia; order Primates; family Galagidae; genus Otolemur; species Otolemur garnettii. The sequence continues at coordinate 13,178,151 of NW_003852429.1, forward strand.
ATATATCATTTAGTATCACTGTGCTATATATGGTATTGGTGTTCTTTGATAAAATATTAAGCATTCCAAGGTCACTTCCAAGTCTTCTTGTGCTGATAGGACACATTTTATCCTCCCTTCTAATCATGTTACCATTCATAGAATGTGGAATTGAGGAACACGTGTGGTTCACAGTGATGAGTGTTTTTGACAAAGGGTATGAATTGTAGAAAAACAATTCTTCAACGGATACATTTTTATTGATCTTTAACTAAAAGTATTTAGAAAATGAGTTTAATTAAACTATAAATCCCAAACAAGAATTAACTCTTGAGATTTAATAGATCAAGAAACATAGGAACGTTCTCATATTATAGTGGAAACTCCGTAGTTGAACCCCTTCCTACACTGACCACCTTCTTAAGTTGGCCCAATTTTCACAGACTGGACAGGCAGCACACATACAGTCCAGTAGGCCTCAGCTCTTAGGTTGACCACTTCCATATGTTGACCTGTGTGCTGTACAGCCCCTTGTGTTGTCAACTTACAGAAGTTCTACTGTATTTGCTTTTATTATCCAAATATTATTTCAACTAGGAAACTTCTTCAGAATCCTTTGACTAGGATAAATTTGCCTGCCATGTGCCTTCCTAGGATTCTGTATATAAATTATCACAAAATTTATCACTTTATATTTAAATGCATTGTTTACTAGACTTTGAGGCATTTCAGAAAAGAAAACTAACATTTTACCTAACATAGCCCAACACCTAACAGAGAACTGATAGTGGATATGCTGTAGAACTGCTCAGTGAATGAATCAAACACAGATTATGAACCTTTTAAACCACCTTTTTTTTTTTTACATCAACATTATAGAATTTATAAAGCATCTCCATTTTTTAAAAAAGGATAGCCTTCAAGCCAATCAAAAGCACTTAACCTGTCTAGTTTTTGCTTTTATTATGCAATTTTCATGTTTTTTTTTTCTATTACATCGGGATGTATAGTCATTGTTCTATTGAATGCATAATTTTAGGTAATAATTATTTTAAGAATTGTATGCATGAATTTAACTTTAATGTGATGATTTACCCTTTGTAATTCCTGGTATAGCAGCATGTTTATGTGTAAAATAGTAAAGACAAACCCAAGAACAATAGATGTTCTCTCTGCTGTGTTGTGTTTTTAACACCATCCTTAGACATTATTGTGCAATGAATACCCCTGTATTGGGTGTGTGACTCCTTTCACCTTGTAGATTTTTCACTCAGGATATTTGGTGAAGGTCACAGACATGTTATACTCATTGGATAGTCACAAAAACATTTAACTACTTCTATTATAAATAATCAATAACTGTACATATATTTAGTCACAATTGGATGTAAGGATTTGTTGTTATTTTTGGAATGTCATACACATTTAAAAACGTCCTCCAACAATTATATTCAGACTGAGTTGCTTGATGATAAAGATAGGTCTCATTCTTCTTTTAATATTTTCTTCTTGAGTCCACAAATATTTACTGAAATGACACGAACTGAATAACAAGTGCATGTCACTTTTGAAAGCAACTTGAGAGGATGGAAGGGAAGCTTTGGAACCACAGCTTCGGGGCTTTTTGGTATCATAGTCAGTGTTCAGATTTCTCTTGGCATGAACATGTTTGTAATCAATATTTTTGACAGCTTTCCTCTAGCCATGGATGGAAGTAATGTGTTCTTGATGGTCCAACTGAAACTGTCAAAAATTTATGGCAATTTATGATCAAGCCGCAGCTTTGAAATGATGTTCCTGGAGAGAACAGACGGTTTCTTTCTTTTATTTTCTATGAGCTAGTGGCTTGGTTAGACTGTGCTGTTATAAAGTGAAGTGCAGGTTGAATAGCCTTTATCCTAAATGCTTGGGACCAGGAGTATTTTGAAATTTGGATTTTTTCTTCAGATATTGGGATATTTGTATACACAATAATGACATATCTTGGAGACAAGACCACCTCCAAGTTTTGGAGTTTGATCATCTCCAAAATTCATTTATATTTTATATACATCTTATACACGTAGACTGAAGGTAATTTTGTACACTATTTTAAATACTTTTGTGCATGAAACAAGAGTTTGTGCATTGATTGTGACCTGTTTTAGACTTCAGGGGTGCAATTTCTCGTTTTTTGGGTAAGTGTCAGATTTTGGAGCATCTCCAATTTCAGTTGTGGAAATATGTGTGGTAAACTGTCCATGTGTGTCTTGATCTGAAAGCACACACAGTCTCCAGTGGGAACAACTGCTATTTCTAGTGATGAATTATCCACTTTTTGGAGCTCATGTGGCTTATCATGGGCACTGAGTATATCAAAAGCATAATGTACCTGACTGATTTGTTACAATTGTATTTAGAGATTATAATATGCACAGTATGGACCTTTGGACCAACCCAAATTATGACAAAATAAAATCAAAATATTGCATAAAAATAAATCTAATAAATTAAATCAAACAAGTGTTCCATCAATCTATGATGTGAAATATAACTATTTTCAATTGAAATATTGAATCTTAAAATAGGCATCTTTCTAAGAATAGTTTTTATTATTTAATGCAGATTGCTTTGTTCTTGAATAGAAAAGTTGAGTTCTGCTCATTATGATTTTTGATCATGTATTTATTTCAAATGTAATTTACAATCTTGCTTGCTACTTACATGGAAATATACTTGCTTCCTCTTCGTGCTGAGGGAGCAGAAACTCTTGCAATGAGAATGTTAGAGGGGTGGAGGGCATGCTATTGATTTTCTAGGGCTGATATAACAAAGCACTGCAAACTGGGTGGCTTAACCAACAGCAATTGATTGTCTCACAGTAATCAGGAAGTGAAGTTCAAGATCCAGGGCTCAGCAGAGCTGCTGCTGCCTTCAGAGGGCTGTGCGGGATGATCCATCTCATGCCTTTCTTCCAGATTCTGGTGTTTTCTGGCAATCTGAGATTCCTTGACCTCTGCTGTGTAGTTCTAGTCTCTGTCTTCTTCCTCACATGCTTGTCTTTTTCCCCTGTGTCTCTCTCCTAATTTTTTCTTCTTATGAGGACACGAGTTATATAGAGTCGTATGGGATTAATAGGACCACCTTATTCTGGTTTGACCTCTTCTTAACCAATTACATCTCAAAGATTCTATTTCCAAATAAGATTACATTCTGAAGTGCTGGGAGTTAAGACATCAAAGTGTAAATTTGGGGAGGATAGAATTCAATTTACACTAGTGACAGTTTCATCAGTTCTTATATTTGGGGGTTAAAACTAGAGACGTTAAACCATCTGTTTATGATTTCATGTTTAAAGTGGACGATGGAGCAAACTAGAACCCTTGGCATCTGTCCTTTCGAATGCAGCCTGTGTCTTCCTCAGTACAAAGAGGCAGGACGTCCACTTGCACTGTCACTGAATGCAGGTTTGTAACTAAATGGTCCAATAAAGCTAACATCTGTTTCACTGCCAAGTTTGCAAGTAGAGAGTAGTAGGCAATGCTGGGATTTTTTTCTTTGATATTTTCTTGTGATAAAATAGATTCTCATAGACATTATAAGTACATATACCTTAAAATCTATAACATTCAAATCAGGATATTCCCTGCAGTCACAGTAGGGAAATTTCTTCTTCTTCCTCCCTTCAGTATTTCCCGTCTCCCTTTTTCTCCCGGCTTTTCTTTCCTTCAACAGATATCTCTCACAATTTCTTCCTACAAATCCCTCTTCAAGCAGCTTTTATACTTTAGATTCTGAATATAATGTTGCAAATGCTTAGAGAAAAAGATAGGAGAGGAGGAATGGAAGGTTGACCTATAATCAGTGAGAAAATATTGGCCTGAAATTCACGGTTTTGTGGATCATTAAAGTTACTACCTGTCTAGTCTTATAGACCAGAATAATTTTGAAAATTATTTTAAGATAAGTACATATATCAACTATTTCTTAGTATATGTGAAAACAGTAGTATACCTGTATTTGTAAATAAAACTTGGAATTTTTTCCTTATTAATCTTGTGCAGCATGTCCCATAAGTTGCCATACATAGGGAACAAGGGAAATTATAGCCAAATGTGTCTTTATTTACATAATATTCACTGCAAAATTTTGCAGAGTGGTGGCCAACAGATAGAGAAGGCTTTGTAAATATTTTGTAAAATTTCATAATGAATATTTTGTAAGTAAAGGTACATTTAGCTACAATTTCTCTGTTGACAGCCGCTTTAGGGCCTACTTGGACACACCACGTATGTAATTCAGTGTTGTATATTTTTCAAAATTATTTCTGCCTAATGGGTGTCTGTATGATGTTGGCTCTAGAACCAAAATGAATGCTCTTGTGTTTTCTTTAACTTTTGGAGGCATTCTTTTATCAAAACCAAATCTATAATGTTCCACAGTAAATAATACTTATGTGAAAAGAATCTATGCTGGAAAAATATTAAGTATTAATTGTTCATTTTGTCTTAAACTTAATTTTAGATAGTACTATCAGAAATATTTTCAAAAATATTCAAGATACATGAAGCAATGCTTTGCACCAAATTTTAAAAAAATATGTGTGAGATTTAAAATACATATACGGGCACTGAATTTATTTTAAAGAGAAAAATTATAGCAGCCAATAATTACTGTGGCAATTGGATAATTGTGCAGGCAATTGAGCAATTCCTGTTGCAATTGGATCCTTTCCACTTATCTCTGAGTTGTAATTAACCAATTTTGGGCATAATTATTTGTACCTGGGCTTTTAGGCTTCTAAATTATTCTTCCTCATGCTTCAAAAACATGTTGCTGTGTTTGTTATGTCTACACTAGCTCCGATCTCTCTGAATATAAGGCAATACTATCAAAGAGGGTTCTAGTAATGTTAGTTACTCAGACCGGAGATGGAATCCTTCAGCAGCGTCAAGCTCTTAGGGAACACACAAAATTGTTTTAAAAGCACTGAACAAATTGAAAAATTAACTTCATCAAACAACAAGCCAGTTCAGTCAAAATTGTTTCTTAATGGAATTGACTTGGCCAATTATTTGGTTGAATTGATGGTTTGTTTTACTTAATTTGTCTGCAAATTTATTGAAAACTCCCCGAGAATCTAAATAAATGACTACCAAAACCATGTCTGCAGGTAAGTAAAATAAATCGTAAATATGTAGTAGAACTTAGGCTTGGTAAAATGGGTGAATGATGTAATCACCCTTTGGACAGTGTGATAACATATGTCAACTTTATGGTTTCACCTATCACATTGTTCTTATGAAAAGTTTCTGTAGATATTCACTTGCATTTCTGCGTCAAACGAATAAAATAAATCTAGTAAATTAAATCAAACAGCATTACAGTGTATAGATATCCTGATTATATTTATATGCATCTGACATTTATAACTTTTTTAGAACAACTACTTCTTATTTTCCTAAGTATCTCAACGGTCTCCTGCTTCCTGGTTGTAAATATTAGGTGTTTAATAAATGTTTGTTTATGAACACTGTAAAACCAGGGGAAAGAATACTACCTTATTTGTCTTCACTTAATGAAATATGTGATTTTCATTTGATTTTTTTTCTGTTTTCACCCACAACAGTGCCTTGTACGGTAAGACAGATCTGTGAATAATTATAGCATGGCACCCCACGATATGAGATTCCAGGCATACAGTGTTAATCAGCCGTAAGAGCTTGAGCTTCCATTGAAGGGGAAATTAAATATTGTGGTAGGGCTTCTTTAAGTTGATCTCCAAATATTTCCACCTGGTATTCACGTCCTTGGGTAATCTCAGTTCACTGAATTTAGTAAATAGGTTCTAATGAATACAGGAGGTCGCAAGAGCTGGAATGTCATTTTGAGGTAAGTTTACAAAAAGACAAAAGCTTCCGTCTTGGGTGTTCTCTCCCCCTCCCCACACACACTCTGAAGGAAGCAGCGACCATTTGGTTGAGCTGCGCCATGGAGGGACCTTGTGGTCAGGAACAGCCAGACAGCAGCAGAGGCCCTCTGTCCCGTAGGTCCTAAGGAACAGAATCCCTCCAGGAAGGTTTGTGATGTTGAAAGAGAAACCTCCCCCAGTAAAGCCTTCAGATCACAGCCAAGACCCCTTAACTGCAACCACATTGGAAACCAGGAGAGGCGTTTGGAAAGCGGTGCCCTGGTTCTGACTCACTGGCCCTTCTACATAATAAATTTACTTTTCTGCAGCACTAAGTCATAGGGTAATTCGTTGCACAGCAATCTAAAACTACTCTAGCTTTTATCAAAGAAACTAAAGGGAAAGAGAGAGGATAGAAGAGGAACTCACACAGGGTGTCCGTAAAGTTTGTGCTCAATTTAAAACGGTTTACTATTTTTTTATTCCTCCTCATCTGAACCAGGGGAAGAAATGAACTGATTATTGCCCATGGTTCTGAAACAGTGGACGTAACTTACAAACAAGTTAGTCGTGACCTTGGTGTGTGCACTCCTCAGGGAAAGTTTCATATTCCATAGCATAATGCTAAAAAATCCTCGTTTAATATTCAGTTGTTAGAAATTCGTGCTGACTGAATTTTTTATTAGAATTTTATTTAGATAGCTGTTTCTTGGTCTTCCATATAGTTGAAAGACTGTGAAGAAGTGACGGCCAGACATGGTTTTGGAGAGCGAGGTAAGTGCCCTGGTCTGCCTTGAGATGGAATTTGACTTTTTTCCCTTTATGCAAAATACACTGTAATAAACACACAAAAACAAAGAATCAATTTTATTTGATTTCCATTAGAGCATAGGAAGTGTTTGTTTACTATGCATTCTTTTTTTTCTTTCCTGGTAATGGATATAAATGGATGGAGAATATACCTGTCTAGCTGGTTTGAGAAAAAGGGGGATGTGAATAATCATAAAATGTAATATAGCAACCATTACACACTCACGTCAGAATAAGTGTAAAATGTGTAATAGTATAATATAGCAACCATCACACACTCACGTCAGAATAAGTGTAAGATATGTAATAATATGATATAGCAACCATCACACACTCACGTCAGAATAAGTGTA
>NW_003852429.1:13185308-13195050 GCF_000181295.1 Otolemur garnettii
CAACCATCACACACTCACGTCAGAATAAGTGTAAGATAAGATATGTAATAATATAATATAGCAACCATCACACACTCACATCAGGATAAGTGTAAGATATGTAATAATATAATATAGCAACCATCATACACTCACATCAGAATAAGTGTAAAATATGTAATGATATAATATAGCAACCATTACACACGTCAGAATAAGTGTTGTGAAATATGTAATAATATAATATAGCAACTATTTCATAATATAGCAACCATCACACACTCACATCAGAATAAGTGTTGTGAAATATGTAATAATATAATATAGCAACCATTTCATAATATAACAACCATCACACACTCACATCAGAATAAGTGTAAAATATGATTAATCTAAGGAAATTGGGATAATCACTCTCGGTGCTTTTGGATAAAAACAGCTTTGACCTGAGTTGTAATGAAAATACTAGCAGGGGGGCTCTGGTTGTGCTTCAGCTGAACAAAGCTGCAGAGAGGATGAGGGGAGTGGAGCACATAGGTGAGGAGCTGATCACAACTTGATATAACAGAGACCTGGGGGAGGAATAGTGGCCGTTCTGAGACAGCATTGCAAGCAATACGCCATGTGGGTATTATGAAAGAAAAGAGATAAATCTCAACAAATCAGTGTCAATAACATGGAAAGCTGTGCAGTTATTTCATAATTTAATAATTAAAAATTCAATTTAATATTTGAAGTGAACTGTATTTCTGAGTGTCTCCTACCACACTATGCCTCTTCCCAGAGTTTCAGCTTTGGATGATCTGTGTTTAATTTTCAAGGTTAACTGGTAGTTCAGGTAAAGATTCCATTCAGTTACTTTCTCTCCCCTTACTACAATTCAAATAGCAGGAGTGTTTTCCTTCTTCTCATTTTTCTTTGTAAAATGAAATACATTTACGTCATACAGAGGCTAGGAGAAAAATAAAAGTTCTAATTTTTCAGCCCTTTGTTCTCCCCCAAATGTTACTACTTTTTTCCTGGAACACTGTATTTTATCTTACTTTATTTTACTGATTTTAACTTTGTGTGTCCTATATTTATTTGGAACAGAGACTTTTTTCTTGCCATGGCATCAGATGGAACAACTGGCTCCTGCATAAAGAGGAAGACGTTACATAATGTGTGTTTTTTGACCAAACTCTGACTTTCGATGATGTTTTACACATCTAATAGGCACCCATTAAATATCTATGATTTCTCTTTTCCTTTTAGGAGCTATCAATTAACTGAACTTATTCACATTTTATTATTCTGATTCTGTACTTTTGCTTTGTAAATATTTACCTACTTAACTTTTAAAATTAATCATCATCAGATAATTTGGGTCAATTCAATTTAATAGTTTTACTTTTCTAGATTATGGGATGTGAATTAACTATTCCCAGCTATGGCAGGCTGAGTAATGCCACCACTCCTAAACTGCCCACATTCTAATTCCCACATGATAACCTGACTCTGTTATCTTATGTGACAAAAGAGACTTTGCAGGTATTAGCAAGATAGGAGTTCTGAGTTAGGGAGATGATTCTGAATTACCGTGGGAGGGCCAATGTAGACACAATGGTCTTTAAAAGATAAAAGTGGAAGTAGCATCAGAGTGTTATCAGGTTGGACTGATGTGGGGCCATGGGCCAACGTAGGTGGACAGTCTCTAGAGGTTTAAATGGCAAAGAAACAAGTTATCCCTTAGAGAGTTCTGTAGCAAGAGAAGACTACCATCTCATTTTAAACTTCTGACTTCCAAATGGAAATGAAAACATATTTTTTGTTGTTTGAAGCTGCCCAGTTTTTGGTAACTTCTTACAGCAACAAGTAACACACGGTTGTACTGTTAGAACTCTCATGTACTGGAAAGCAGGCAGGATGCCCTGGGGTCACACCCAGGACCTGTCTCTTGCTGGGTGGCTGAGATTTGACATATTGTTTGAGTTCTTTTTGCCTTCAGAATATCTCCTCTATAAGTGTTCTCTAAACATCTTTCCAAAAGGAATGTATTAGAGAACTAAAAATAGACCTACCATTTGATCCTGCAATTCTTCTACTAGGTATATATCCAGAACACCAAAAATCACACTATAAGAAAGATATTTGTACCAGAATGTTTATTGCAGCCCAATTGATAATTGCTAAATCATGGAAGAAGCCCAAGTGCCCATCGACCCATGAATGAATCAACAAATTGTGGTATATGTACACCATGGAATATTATGCAGCCCTAAAGAAAGATGGAGACTTTACCTCCTTCGTGTTTACATGGATGGAGCTGGAACATATTCTTCTTAGCAAAGTATCTCAAGAATGGAAGAAAAAATATCCAATGTAGTCAGCCCTACTTTGAAATTAATTTCTAGCTTTCATATGAAAGCTATATCCCAATTATAGCACAAGAATATGGGGAAAGGGGAGAGGGAGGGGAAGAGAGGGGGGAGCATGGGTTGGAGGGAGGGTTATTGGTGGCACCATACCTAAGGTTCATTAAGGGTACATGTGAATCTTGCTAAATGTAGAATATAAATGTTTTAATACAATAATTGAGAAAATGTCATGAAGTCTATGTTAACCAGTTTGATGAAAATATTTCAAATTGTATATAAAACCAGCACACTGTACCCCATGAAAAAAAATCTCCTTTATATTATGGGCATAAAATATCATAATAATATCATAAAATAAAACAAATCTAATGGCAATTTGTATTTAAATGAGTTCATACAAGTCATGTTTTTAGAGACAGGCCTAATATAATGGAAAAAAATCACTAACTTGATAATTAGGAATAATAAAGTAAAAACATAAATCAGTCCAAATGTTGATATGTTATGAAATTGGTCTATGAAATTAATAGAAAGGAAAAGCAACATTTAAATGCAGATTTGCAGAAATCATTGCTTCTGCTTTCTGTCATTTTACCTTCACTCTCTATAAAAGTCACTTGAGTATTAAATCAATATGGAAACAAAACAAATATTCTCTTTACTCTTGAAAGGTTAGAAAAAAATTAGTACTCTTCTTTCACTAACATTAGAAAATTTCTTTCCAGATGTATTCCACAATATGCAATAAATATTGGAGCAAAATTGGATATGTTGTTTCAAAGTAAATCAATTTTGAGAAATGTTCATGTATTGAATACATTTCATAAAAAATAGAAACTTAAATACTTTATTCATCATTTAATTTTAACAAATAAAGGAAAAATGTATGTTGACAATGAATATGAGCTTTTCAGATGATTCATTTAAAGCTAGGGAAGAACTGGAGTTCATAAGGGATTTTAAGTACTCATAATAAGCTGGAGATGACTCGAGATCCAGAGATAACTCAGACCACGGGGGAGAAACCGCTCATGTTGGAAGCCAGGTTAATTTAATTGTCATCAAATGCGGCCATAGTGAAGAAACTTTGGTTAAATGCACTTAAAATGTATTTTATTTATAAAGCTCTAACTATTGCATACTTAATAATTTCCCAAAGTGAAAATGATTTATGAATTGTCAAGTTAACTAACCTTTCATGACTTTGCTGTGTCTGCTTCTTCTTGGGCAGTACTTGGACGTCGGGCTGCAGGATGGAGCGCCCATTCCAGTGGATCCTCAAGGTGGGGTCAGGCACTGTGACCTCAATGGCATCTTGATCTAAGTTAGGCAGGAGAAGGGACGTCCACAGTGATAAGAGGTTGAAAAGCAAGACAGCATTTTTGAGCATATTGCGAAAGATGTAGTTATTTTATTGAATATCCATATTTCCAATAGATATTTCTTAGCATCAAATAATGTCTTTAAAATGTCATCTGCTGAGCGTTCAACCTGCTCCCTCTATAATTCTTCAGGTGCTTTGAGAATATGAACGAGGTGAAGCTGAAATGGTAATTTGAGTGTGACGTTTGATTCTCAAAGTCGTGAGACTTTTGTTGTATTCTCCAATGATAGGTCTATAACAGCTGCGGATTATTCAAAAGAGTCACAGCTGTCATCCTGCTCATTGGTGACCTTTGCTAACTGGGGAAATGTTCATCAGAAATTTCCTTCTGAAGAAGGGTTTTGACCGAGGACAGCTTTCATTGAAAAGGTTGGGTTTTTGCCATCTATCAGACATAGACTTAGTTTTACTTGGCAAAGAAATCGTCAAGTCATTTTGTTTTGATATGCTTCACACAGAAACTGCTTTTCTTTGGGCAGTACTTGAATACTTGCCTGCAGGATGGGGGTGCACAGTTTCACTCAGTCCTCTAGAAGGATGTTAGAATCCTAGACCTAGCTGGGATCCGCATTCCTATAGAAACCTTCCTTCAGTAATTCACATTCTTGATTCTGTTCTTCATAAAATTTAACTACCTTTTCTTTCAGAGACAGATTTTGGCTAAAGTTCATCCCTGCAATACCCAGTGTTCAGCTTCAGCATGCTACAAACTGAATGGCAAGCTGCATTTAAACAAATACAGTTAACAGGACGTATAACTTGTTGCAGTGTCACTAAAATGACAGCCTTAACACAGAGATTATGCAGATTCAAGATACAATGGGGAAAAATGAGAATATCTGCTAATACTTTCTTCATGTGTGCTATAAGGCCTATGTGTTTCCTGTCATGGAAGTGCACTGTCTGTATACACCCACCACATTTACCAACGGCAGTCCAACGTCATCACGTTTATTTTGAAAAGTTGTGCAGGCATCTATTCCCCACGTTCAGTTTGCAACATTGCCCAAATTGCATAACTTTCATAGCAAACAAAATCACCCGTTCTGACCTAACGAAGTATAAAACCTGCCCTGAATCAGAGCTATCAGTTTATTTATCCAAAGCAATTTAATATTATAGATTTTGCTTTTGAAGTATTGCATGAAGTTTTTCTTGTATGTTGAAGCCTCATTCATACTGATTACCTATCGTTCTCCTTGAAAGAGGCAGTTTTTTGGTACTTCGAAACATCATCAGGGTCTAAGCATCCGTAACTTCGGCAATGCATTTGTTTACAATTTTTGCATCACCAAGCTCCTTCCCTTCCCCTCTCCAAGTACAATCTACTTTATAAGTTGCTTCAATGGCATGATTTCCAGGTTGTGTTGCTGCTTAAAAGAACTATCTTTGCTTTTGCTTTATATCTTTTAATTCCTGCAATACAAGCTTCATACCTCTCCCTGTAATTTACCGTATGTATGGTCTTTGTGACAGTTATACTGCTGATGAGCATTGAATTTCTTTAATGTTGATGCTGCTGTACCATAAAGCAAGCACACATTTTTACCTTTAGTAAAAAAGAAGATAATACTGTACTTCCCACTCTTCATTGAAAAGTCTGTTTTTTTATTATTATTATTATTATTATTATTATTGGTGTTCTCTTGGTCTTCCATGACACTATGGGTTGTTAAGTAGACAATTATAAATATGGTTAATCTGCCCCACTATTTACAAATTTCACTTCAAATAGAAACACAGTGTTCTGTTATCAAATGGTGATAAGACACTTGTGTACATGATGCTCCCTAAACTCTTGCCAGCCAGACTGATGTGATAGGGCCACCATGAATAAACCATGAGCATTGCAGCTGTCCATTTAGCCCCTAAGGCTTCCTAATGTTCCAACTGTGCTGGTCAAGCTGAGGGGATTCTTTTTCTTTTTTTCTTTTGCCATTGAAAACTATTTAGAATTTTTAAACGATGTCAAAGCATTTATGAAACTAAATAAGGCAGAGCCCAGGACTAAATTCAGGGAAAACTCAGTGTATTAAAATTACTGAAGAAGACTAAGAAGAAATAAACAAGAGCATTGACAATAGTTCTGCTTCTAATAATTTTCTGTACTTTTCACACTTTCTACAATGAGCTTTCTTAGTCAAAAAACAACCATGAACTTTTTTTTTTTTTGAGACAGAATCTCACTTTGTCACTCTCCTTAGTGTGCTCTGGCATCACAGCCCACAACAACCTCAAAATCTTGGGTTCAAGTGATCCTTCTGCCTTAGTCTCCCGAGTAGCTGAGACTATAGGTGTCCGCCACAATGATGGGCTACTTTTAGAGATGGCGTCTGCTCTCACTCAGGCTAGCCTCCAACTCCTGAGGCATCCACCACAGCCTCCCAGAGTGCTAAGGTTATAGGTGTGACCCACCCCACTGTGCCAATGACCAGACAACCACGCACTTCTGTTTTGTTTGTTTTATACAACAGACACTCTCAGGACTCTTATCTACAGTTAGTCAAATCCTGAATAGCCAGGAAAGTCTAAACTATATCTTTTAAAGCTAATACTTAATTCCAACTTGCATTTTCCCTGACCCTAGAATATACATTTTTAAAGCAAAAAACAAAAGGAAAAATTTCAAATGTCAATCATTATAAATATGCCAAAAAAAGAATAGAAAGATGCCTATAATTATTATAACAGGGATTAATTTAGGTTAGTAGAATTATATGGCTTTTTGAGGGGAATTTTTTCATTAAAACACAAGTATACAATGTGATAAGCTGATTTAAATAAATGTTACATAATAAATATCATGATCAAATTAATCCTTCACCACCTGTGCTGCCAATAGACCTGTTCATCTCATAACTGAGAGCTTGTACCATGTGAGCCACACCCCCCACCGCCCCGGCCACCAGACCCTGGCAGCTACCAGCCTGCTGTCGGCTTCTTTGAAGTTGAATTTTTTAGCTTCCTTATTTAAGTAAGATCATATTGCAGTTTTTTTTTTTTTTCTGTGACTGGCTTACTTCACATAACATACAATCTTTCAGATTTATTCGTGTTGTTTTAAATAACAGGATGTTCTTCCTCTTTTGGCCTAATTTATTTCATTTGCGTCTGTGTGTGTGCCTCTGCATATCTCATTTTCTGTATCCATTTACCTGCTGTGGACACTTACGTAGTTTCCACATCTTTGCTATTCTGAATGATACTGTGATAAGTCTGTGGATGGAGAGAGCCTTTCAGGTACAGATTTTATCTTCTTTAGCTATATTTTCAGAAATGGGATAGTTGCATTTTATGGTGGTGATACTTTTAATTTTCTGAGGAACGTATTGATATATTTTTAATTGCAAAAATATGTTTTCTAATGATTTTACCTCAGCTCTATCTATATTATCTAAATGAAATCTGACTAAGAATTTGTGATATTTGTTCACATAGAATTTTCATATAATGAGTAAAGACTGGAATTCCTACTGATACTGACTGGCGTATTAGTAAAATCAAGACTATCTGACATGAACTTGAATATAAACAGAACAGTTAGATTTGGGACTAATTGTTTTATTGCCTTAAATCAAAATGACACGAAAAAAATTGACTCGTTACACAAGTGCCACACTTAATATTATTAAATACCATCGTTTTATAAAGGATTTATTTAATTACACTACACACGCATAACAATGTATCCAAAATGATTTCCTGTGTAATATAAAATATATTACGGTGTTTCTAAGTTTCTATGTGGATAAGAAAAACTTCTGTAGGTAGATGTTTTTAAATGCTAAAATGCAGTCCAATACCACTTCTTATATTATTATTTATTTTCCTGAAATGTAATTGTAGATGGTGTTAAATCAATTACTGTGACACAATTGGCTCCCAGATTTTCATGAACTTTAAATCTTATAAGATAAACACTTGACATTTAAGGAAGATATGTTATTCCGTTTCTGGAAGAATAGAAGAATCCCAGTATATTTCACATTGATGTACAGCTCAAAGACACGTCTCTCACTGCCAGGGATAAGGTCACCTGTCATAAATTGTATTTTCCAGCTGGAAATTGATATGCAAGCAGCAAAAAAAATTAAAATTTTAGGTGTGTGACAGAGATACCACCTTTTCATCTCCTGCGTTATATAAATATATACAATCGTGAAATTACTTTCCATTTTCTCAAACTGTATGTACTATTTTAAAATATAACTTCTAACTCATCTCATTATGATGGCTACATTGTATTTTGATTATTTTGCTGTACTGAATGCATTTTGATTTTCATTTATAATAGTTGAGGTAGTAGATACATGTATTAAAGCAAAAACCTTTAATCTGAAAAAGATGTAGCATCAGTGATAGGCAAAGATACATTCAGGAATTTTATTTTTTAAAATCATCCAAAGGAAGACATTCATTGTAAAACTTGGACAAATAAGAGTGATAGAAATATGTAAAAAAAGCAGAATACAGTACTATACAACCGAGTATGCAGCATAACTTTTCAGCAATAATATTTTGCAATAATAATTTCAAAAACATTCCTATAGTTGTTTTATCTTTATTTACATAATTCTCTTTGTGACAAACAGTATCTAGGATCTAAAATTGAGGGACCATGTTTATAATTATTTTCTTTGATGTGATATTATGAATTTTTAAACTTTTGTGTTAAGTTTTGTTTAGTAAGCCAGTATTATGTTCTAAATATAAAATGACACCCCAATACAATTTATAAATGGATCAATGTAAGGTTATGAAAGGTTGTAGTTAATTTTTAATAATTTTTCACTACCTGTACTTTAAATTGTCTTTCTTTCTTTCTCTCTCTCTCTTTTTTTTTTTAACTCCTTGAGATGTGCATAAGACAAGAGTGAGATAATTGTACTGAGAATTAAAAAGCCCCAGTTGATGTTTTAAGTCAGTTATATTTTGAGTGGTCTTTGATAGTTGTTAGATTTTTAGAGATTGGCTATAAAGGCAAAGAGATCATAATGCAAAATCTCAATTTTTCTGTAAGTGTTTTGTATTTTTCAAAGCCATTTTTATGGATAAATAATATGAGTTCATTGTGAATTTTTAATATGAAAATATAAGGATGAAAAAATCAGCCATGATCTCACTATTTTTAGATTAATCCTGGTAATAATCCCTTGAACTTCCTCCTTTTCTGCTGCCAATATATTCTTTAAAAATAAAATGGGATCCTGGAAGAAGTGCAAAAGATATACCATACGACGTAACTGTAGTTGATGATACTGTATTGTGTACTTGAAAATTGCTACAAAGGTAGGGTTTAAGTGTTCTCACCACAGGAAGACAGGTGCGTGAAGTAATTCTTATGTTAATTAGCCTGAGTTAGCCATCCTGAAGTGTATACATGTTTCAAAGCATCATGATGGATAACATAACCATATATAATTTTTATTTGTCTATTTAAAATAATCATAATTTTTAAAAAGAGATTACAAACTCCAATTTTAGAATACCAAGGTCCTGCCTTTATACAGCCTGACAATTAGGATTTAGAAAGGAAACCACTTCCTTAGACAGAAACTGCCTTCTTGTCCCCGGAATTGTTTTGCCTGGGAAAATAACTTTGAAAACCATTAAATGACATCATTATTCACTGATAGATTGCTCAAGCTACTCCACTGTCAAGGAAATATTTTTCTTTTTTCCATTTGGACAGCCTCTCTGTCATGGTAGTAGTTCACTCACTTGAGCAAACAACCCATCTACCAAACCATAGTTTATCGTCAAGGCTTAATTAAAGCTTCTCACTCCTCTCTGCACATTGACCTTAAATTGTTACATCATAAGCTTGGTTGAGTCCCACTCAGATTCTCGTATGGAAAGAACTGATTTAAACCACTAGAGCCCAGATCATGAAGCCTTTTTCTGATTTTCCTATACCAGGATGCTACAATGGCTCCACCAATGTGCCCCCCTCCTTTGTACTATAGGAGGGAACCCAGCAGTCGTGAGCAATAGATATTCTCATGCTCGTTTGCAAATCGTG
>NW_003852429.1:13196149-13197850 GCF_000181295.1 Otolemur garnettii
AGACCTACCCCCTGCCCTAATTGAACTCATGATTCAGCCTTCAGAAGCCAGATCTCAGCATGCTATGAAGTGAGATGACAGGGAGATAAAAACCTATCTAATCAAGGAGAGAAATCAAATATTAAAATATGAGAACAGAAGGAAATATTAGGCATGTTCCTGCAGAACCAACCCTTGCACATTCACAGATGAGTAAAGGGAGATGGAAGGGGAGAAATGATTTGTGTGAGGGGATCAGATTGTGAATATTTCACGGCAGATGTAAAGTCGGGACAAAAACCCAGGATGCATTATTTCTGGTCTGTGACTTCTCTGTTAAACTTCAACCCTGTGTGAACCTGTTAGGTTAAATCATCTAAAAACCTTTGTGTACAGGCTTTAAAGTTGTCTTCTACAAACATTTACTTTGTGAGAATATTATGTATGTCTTTTGACCACAAGAGACTGTGAAGAAAATTCAACAGACTCAGCTCCTAAGTGAAGTTTGTTTATTCCATGCCCAGGGAGGAAGACTAAGACAGCAAGCCCCAAACAACTTGGGAAAGTTCCTATCTGTTATTCTGGGGTTGACTACCCTGTTTGTGTATGATAGAAAGTAAGGAGCCGTTGTTAAAATCAGAGCGAATGCATTACCTTATAAATAACGAACTCTGAAGGTCACTTTCTATTAGAGGAAATAGCTAAAAAGAACAGTCTGAGCCAATGTTCAGAGAAGTTCACCTTCACCCTATCTTCCAATGTTTAGGGTAAAATACATTAGGTTCAAATATAGATGCTGTAATTATGTAAAAAAATACTGTATTTCAGCAACCGAATTACAGGGACAAGAACAATTCAGCTCTGAAATTGCCTGTAGTTATGTGCACATGGGTACACACACACACACACACACACACACACACACGCACTCATCAAATAAATGTCACCTGGTAGTTACCAAGAAAAACTGGAAATGTTAATTATGTCTAAGCAAAACATGACAAAGTTTTCAAAATTATTCCAAGACTATATATTCCACACACTTGTGAAACATTAATGCTGGTACCAAAAATATGGAGTTTTCTTAAAATAAAATACACCAATTCTGAAAGTTAAAGTTGAAAAAGCTGTAAGTTTTCAAATGATCAAAAATGGCACAAGATATTAACTGGATAATTTTAGAGAATAAAAATCATAATTTGTATATTTAATATTAGTATTTTTATCTAAACACTATATATTTTAACTATTTGAATAATTATTAAAAGCATATACATATACTGCAGGTGCCAAAAAATGTATACATATTTTAAGAAAGGGAAAATAAATTAAAATTATAATAATTTATACCGATCATGTTTGTTATCTTATATACAGTATCTTATATTTCTTATAATTGCAGAAGTCAAATATGACTTGGGTATTACAGTTTTAACGTATTTTTGTCTGTCTTCAAATTTGCCTATATTTGGGGTCACCTTCTGTATCTATGTTATGAGTAGGGAGATCGTGTTAATGTGAAAGTATATACAGACTTTTATACAAACACATATGAACACACATATGTAGGAGGGATATATTTTTCTCATATGATGTCATAGAAAATCTACAAAATAGCATATCATGTAGGTTTTATTGGAATATGCATGTACTACCAGAACCAGGAATTTATTCACCTTGCAACAAAACAAATTAATTGGTTAATTGTATATGAATTCTTCT
>NW_003852429.1:13198652-13206156 GCF_000181295.1 Otolemur garnettii
TGTGTGTGTGTATTGCTTTTCCTCAGATTGAGATGAAGGGTCTTTCTCCAGAAGGTTCTCCACACACACTTGAGAAATAAACCAGTATATCTCTAATTTCCCATGACTGAAATCTTCCAGCAAAAGTTTGTAGAAAACAAAAATTTAGTAAAACAAGTTATTTAAATGTTCTATGTGTCTCCTAATTAATAATGGACATAAATTACCTACCTCTATAAATTAAATAGATGTAAATCAATATTTTTGCCTACGAAGTAAATGACATTTTTTATATAAAAGTATTATTTCATAATTGTAAATTTATGTACTTTTGTTCTTCAGTTGTTTAAACATTTCTCTGAAATGTAATTAGAGAATATATTTCAGATGAAAGCAATCAAAGTTCTAGATTTTAAAATAACACTGTTTAGTTTATTATATCTAATGATTCTGCAAATTAACTAAGTGTTTGTATTTAAATAAGGTGATATTTTCAAAAAAGTAGAGCACAGTTTTTTTTGCTTTTTTTTTAGAGCACAGTTTTATAATTTACTTCTTTTCCTACCGATATCCACACAAAAACAAAGCTGATTTCAGGAAATCTCCTTTATTTCTCAGTGGGATTGTTTGACACACGAGTTTATCATCTCTCTGAATACAATTTACCCAAACTTACTAGGGAAATCATATCTGGCAGTCTCATGAATAATATCCTTAGTGTAAAAATATGGGAGAATATTACATTTCTAGACTAGAGGTGCTGCCTCTGCCTGTCCAGGCGTTCTCAGATTTACCCCACATGTCAGCAAGTGATCAAACGCTGCTAATTACTCTAAAAGTGACATTGAACATAATCAGATAAAGATCTGTAATATGGACGTTGAGAAAGATAATATATAGGATTAGATAGTTTCACTCATTATTTACATGGTTTCAAATCGATGATTCAGAAGAGCACTCAACAACTCATGCGTATTAGTAAAATTCTGAGATACTAAAGATCAAGGTGTTTCCTTTTTCTCCTGTAAGTAAACAATGTAATAGAAATATTAGATGGGCAGTAGGACAGATGAGTTCGGCTCACATGGTTCTGCAAATTAGCCTATTACCCTGAATAAACAGACTCTGTACATTAATGAAAAACGTGGAAACAAGTGTCAGTATTGGTTTTACCCAGTTGAGAAGTAATTCTCCTTTTTTAAAAAATGCATCCAAGGTTTCATTTGGGAAGGACTCCCATAATTGGCATTGTTAATTGTTTCGGAGTTAAATATGACAGTGAAGGCAGAAAGGGACATTTTCATGGGAAATTAATTTTGTTTGGATTCTCTGGCAAGGGGATGATTAGAAAGAAAAGCCTGGCTGGAACAATGATTAGAAGAAAAATTTCTTTAAAAAGATTTATAAGACAATTTGAAAATTTCTCAAAAAGGATAGAAAAAGTTAGAAAGAAAAATAAGCCAAATCTTTAAAAAATGTGATATGAAGATTTCCACAATTTAAAATTATATTGAAAACATGGGCACGTTTTTCTCTTGGCACAAAATTCAGACACAGCGTTAGCTGCCGGCCTGTTGAATACTTGGCCTTCCCAAGGCAATCCATTCTGTGCAGTGTGTGTGCAGTGGCAAATGCTAACTATCACTACCAGGTGGCTATTTGCAATGCAAATTCTAAATCCTAACTTATAGCTGATTGGCTCTGGCTGGCGCCGAACAGCTGGGTTTTGAACCCTAAACCTGTGGTGTAGCCAGCAGTGCAATTCCACAAGAATTTCCCTAAGCATATTGGTCGTTGCCCAAGGTCTTTCTGCACAATGACCCACAGCACCTAAGACCTCACGGTAGTGTTAGGGACACCATCAGACTGAATTAAAAAGTCACTCTTCTGTAGAAGATGATTTTTAAAGAAAAAATGCAAAAGTATTAGGATTATGCATTAAATATATTTACTGATTAAAACTGATTTTGTCTGTGTTTGCCACACACGCTCCCCAACCACTTTCATCCTGGCATTTGGCCTGTCCATTCTATTCAGATGACGCTCAAACTTTGCCAACAACATACACAGCAACACTTCCTGGGCTTCCTGTCCCCATTAGCCTCCACCCTCCTAGATCAGTCCACGTGGGACACTGCTGACCATCCCTTCGTCCTTGAAATGCTTTCCTCCCTAAGTTCTACCATACTGAACTAGTCAACATTTGACGTGTAAGTATGTATGTGTGCATGTATGTGAGTTTTTATATAAAGATACAGTATGTATACATGTGTATATTTCTGCCTTCATAGATCATCAGCTTAGTAACCCTGAGTCCACATTATAATACTTTCATACTCTGTGTGGTATGAATACATTGAATTAGAGAAGCATTGGAGAACTAACAGCCCTGTTAATTGAAGGGAACAATCGAGATGGAAATAAGTATGACAAGATAGACTGAAAGGTGGGGAAGAAAGTGCACAGGTTGAACTTAGGAGCTTTGAGAAGACTGCTGTCCTCTGTCCAGACAAAGACATTTACACAGTGTAGTTTCATGAGTAGCAGATACTTACACTCAATAAGTAATTAATGAAATAAGAAACGGACTTACTATCAAACAGCAATGAAATTAAAAGGCTGAGACATCTTGATAGAAACAGACTTAACAGACTATAAATCACTGGTACCATGATTATGAGCTTTGAATTCAGTGTCACTCTGACATTGGAGTAAATAATATTTCAGCATCCCATCAGGGCTTCTGTCAGACACATACCTGGATCCTTACTTCAATTTTCTCATACTAAATGGGAACAATAATAACACCTCCCTTAGTGTTTTTTGTGTGCTTATTTTAAAAAAATAAACATTTTGACACAATTATAACATAAGGTAGTCACTCAGGGAGTGATACTTGTTACTGAAATGTCAAAAGACGGCCTCTCTGCCAGCTGGGACTGATCAAATCAAACGTGCCTACCCCCTAGAAATTAATACATCACATGTTATTGAACCCACACATTTCGGTCACTTTTGTCACCAGACTGTGAGCCTAAGGTCACACCCTTGATGTTCACCCAGACGCCTCTGCACCAAGCATGTAGCGACTGAGAGAAGTTCACAAAGAGTTTTGCATAAATATAATATTAATAAGTCAGTACCTAAAGTAAGTGAATATAATTAGTGTCATAAACAGATCTGTTACACATTTATATACTGTATTTATTATAATAATATATAGGATAAAATAAATGTATCAATATATAAGCTATATTGATGATTTTTAATGGGCAGACATATCAATAAATAAATAAGCATATAAATTGTAAATATTTAAAATAGTCATATGGTAAGTGCTCATAAAATTTCTGCCATTCCTATTTTTCTACTAACATTTTTCTAGAAGAAAATAAAATAGACTCATCATAACACATAATAGTTCTAATTCTGTGTATTGTGTTTGAAAACTTAATGCCAAAAAGTACTTAGCCAGTCAGTTAATGTATGGAATGTTCCAAAATTCCATTATCTTAAGTAGATCATTGCTAATTTTTCCACTATTAGATTTAAATTCCAATCAGGACATCATGGCCAAACCAACCATTAAAATGTTTGTGAATGTAAAGTGTGATTAGGTCTCAGAATTGATGAATGTTACTGGAGGACAAGTCATCGTTTAGAAATATTATAAAGACAGAAGAGGCAAAATGAGCCTCTGATGAAGTAAATTAAACTATGGCTTAAAGTTAGTCTTTACAGTCAATGATTCTTTCATGATCTGTCACCTCCATATTGGATTATGGAGATGATGGTCTTTTTTTTTATTAAATCATAGCTGTGTACATTAATGCAATTATGGGGTACAATGTACTGGTTTTATATACCATTTGAAATATTTTCATCAAACTGGTTAACATAGCCTTCATGGCATTTTCTTAGTTAACGTGTTCAGACATTTATACTCTACACTTAGTGAATTTCACATGTACCCTTGTAAGATGCACCATAGGTGTGTTCCCACCAATCACCCTCCCTCCACCCATCCTCCCACCTCCCCTCCCCTCCCTCTCCCCTTTCCCCTTCTTGGGCTATAGTTGGCTTATAGCTTTCATATGAAAGCTATAAATTGGTTTCATAGTAGGGCTGAGTATACCGGATACTATTCCTTCCATCCTTGAGATACTTTGCTAAGAAGAATATGTTCCAGCTCCATCCATGTAATCATGAAGGAGGTAAAATCTCCAGAGATAAGGGTCTTAAGGTTCATCAGCTTACTAATTCCGTTTATTTTCCCAACATTTTTTCAGGTGTTAGAACATTCCTTCATGACTTGGCGTGTCTTTGTTTTTTAAAAGAATGTCACCTCTTCATTTACAGTTTAAAATTGACTGGTTACTATTATCCTAATATTCGTGAAGTCCCTTAGTCCTTGTAAAATGCAAAAAAACTTTTATTACAAAATTATTAAACTTTAATGTGTGAATTTTCACATATGATAGTTCATAAACATACTTTTTTGCTTTATTTGTAATGAAGTTTTGGAAAAAAATTTAAATCAATATTATGGATAACTAATATTATTGAGATACTGAAAGAAATGATCTTACCCAAATCACATAGAAATAGCAGTTAATCTATTTTCATTGAAAGTATCTGCCATTATTGGAAACCCTTTGAAGAGCCTTGTGTCTGAATATCCTGTCACTTTAGGTTGTGCTGGCACAACTTACTTGAGGTCTAAATGGCATATTTTAGCATGAACTGCCCTGGGTGTGTTTGTTTCTATCTCCGTCTCTCTGCTATTCCATTTCTTTTTTTAAAAAATCCAGTTTTGAGTACATTGGATGCTTTCTTTTGCATTCTTGTTGTACTCGACTTAGGAGGACATCCTCCAAACTCTACTAAGACGAAACTAGAAGACAAACAACTTCACATCTACACAAGAGAGAAACAACAAAATTTAAGAAGGGGGATGGGGACCGAGGGAGGGAGGAGGGGACGTGGTAAGCTCTCGCCTGACCAGCACAGTGTAGGTAACACACGTCCTGGGGGAAGAGCTCAACTCCACCTTGGACTTTACCTAACACGTGCAAAAAATGTAACCGAATCATACTTACCCTTATATTAATCTAAATGAAAAACTAAGTTTGAATTTGCCCAATTTCCGATATTGAAGAAATAACCCACAATTTTTATGCATAATAGCTTTTAAAATATTGGCTTATTACCTACAAATAAGTGTCCGCATTATAATTTATATAATTTAAATTACATCACCATTAAAATGTGCACATAGAACGCCGTGCACGACCGTTGGGAACTCTTCTCTTGCCTTTTCATTATTTTCTTATTATTGATTCTTTGCATTCTAAAAAGCCTTTGATATTGTTCCATCAATTACTTTTGTGCTAAATGCAGTATTAAAACACTCAAGCCCCACCTCTGAAGACATCAGCAACACTGTCTTTATTGTCTCATAAAAAGATTTATATTCCTTCTGCCACTTGCCTCTTTAATGACAGTCACAAGAGCTTTTTATAAAGGAACACTTGAAAAATGTAGCAGCATAAATGGGGTTGACAACATTAGAAGAAATAAAAATTTTGCAAATTCTATATTAGCCTATTAAGTTTTTGCAAAAAGTATACCTTCATTTTTATATTTGATTAAAAATCGATATAGTGGTCATTAGGGTATAACTAAAATTATGCTATGCTTAGGTTCATTAAATAATTAGTATTTTTCAAAATAAAGATAATTTTTGAAATGTCAATTCTCAGTGATTGCCCTAACTCCTTGTCAAATGAAAGAGCAAATTTTGGCTCCTCACCCATAGCTCGGTGATTAGGGCGCCAGCCACAAACACCAGGGCTGGCGGTTTTGAACCTGGCCCAGACCTGCTAAGCAACAATGACAATAACAACAACAACAAGAAAATAGCCAGATGTTGTGTGGGGCGCCCGTTGTCCCAGCTGCTTGGGAGTCTGAGGCAACAGAATCACTTAGGCCCAAGAGTTTGAGGCTACTGTGAGCTGTGACGCCATGGCATTCTACCAAGGGGTGACATAGTAAGATTCACTCTCAAAAAAAAAAAAAAGAAAAAAGAAAACTTATTTGGATTAAATAGACAATTATGATATCTCTATTTTATTTTTGCCCATTTCATTTTTATTCTCAGTGGCATCGCACACACACACACACACGCACACACAGAAATCAAACTTGTAACACTCCAACTATGATTTCAGAAGAAAATGAAGATAGAATTATGTATTTATCCTGACAAAATGCTAGATTTCTCAACTTGCCAAGAGCTTTTTTTATTTTAGAAAAGATACAAAATCTCAAGTCAGGTATAAAGTAAGAAATGATTCTCAGATGTTGACAGTTACACTTTTTAAACCAGCTACAAATCTCAGCAAATAATTGTTAGCACCTTAGAAGCACAGAGCCTGAAATTGTGTCTTACAGCAGAGGTAGTGATGTGAAATAATGATTTATGACTCCAAATAAGGAATTTTTGTTGGAAAAATTCAGATACATTTAGCAGAATATCAGAATCTTTACATCACTGGTGTCAGGATGGGTTGAGAAACCATTTGTTTAGCTTGGTTTTTTAATCTTTCACCTTTTTAAAATAGATCTGCTTGGCCTCTGGAGGTCATAATATAATCACAACTATTATACCATTCATTTAAAAAACCTCATATAAATGTTTCCAACTGCAAAAGCAGCCTGTTTATAACATGTTTATCTGCTGTATGTAAAGATACTATATCAGAATATGGAAAATGACAATTTATTAATTTTGTGCATGTCTTTATTCTTAAGTCGTTTTTCAAAAATAATTTTTATTTCAAAATAGTATAGAATCTCCATAGTTGAACACCTCCTTCAGTTGACCTGATTTTTTATAGAGCAGACATGCACCAGATAAATGTCTCAGCATAGTAGGCCTAGTTCCTTACAGTGATCACCTCCATATGTTGACCAGTTTATTATAGTCTCTTTGGGGATCAATTTATAGAGGTTCTACTGTAGTAAGGAAGTACATGTGTTTTTGTTACACAGAAGATCTGTGTAACACTGAAGTTGGGGCTTTCAGTGTGATCATCAGAATAGTGCACCTCGTACTTAATGGGTAAGTTCTCATCCCTCATCACGTTCCCTCCCTTTTAGCTTCCAGCGTCCTTCCATCACTATATGACCATGACCTTGTGGACCCATACTTCAGCTTGCCCTTATAGGCAAGAACATGTGTTTGTTTTCCCATTTCTGAGACACTTCACTTAGGATAATGGTCTATAATTCCTGAGACACGTCACTTAGGATAACGGGCTTTAGTTCCATCCAAGTTCACTTAGGATAATGGGCTCTAGTTCCATCCAAGTTGCTATAAATCACATTATTTTATTCTTTTTGAAGGCTGAGTAATACTCCATGGTATACATATACTACATTTTCCTTATCCATTTGTCAATTCATGGGCACATAGGTTGATTCCATATCTTTATAATTGTGAGTTGGGTTGTGCAAAATATTC
>NW_003852429.1:13206220-13212425 GCF_000181295.1 Otolemur garnettii
GCATCATAGCTCACAGCAACCTAAAACTCTTGGGCTTAAGTGATTCTCCTGCCTCAGCCTCCCAAGTAGCTGGGACTACAGGTGCCCACCACAATGCCTGGCTATGTTTTGGTTGTAGTTGTCATTATTCTTTGGCAGATCCAGTCTGGGTTTAAACCTGCCAGCTCAGGTGTATGTGGCTGGTGCCCTAGCTACAGGTACCAAGCCAGTACAAGTGTGTTATTGATAAAATGATTTCTTTTCCATTGTGTAGATACCCAGTAGTGAAATTTTTTGATCAAATTGTAGGGCTATTTTTACTTTTTGGAGACCTTGCCATTTGTTTTCCATATAGATTGTACTAATTTGCAGTCCTACTAACAGCATAAAAGCATTCCTTGTCACTGCATCTATGCTAACATCTATTGCCTTTTGATTTCTCAATAGCGGCCATTCTGATCGTGGTATATCATTGTGGTTTTCTGAAGATGGTATATCATTGTGGTTTTAATTTGAACTTCCATGATGATTAGTGATGATGAAAATTTTTTTCATATGATTATTGGGCTTTTGTATCTCTTCTTTTGAAAAAACTGTTTATGTCTTTTGGTGTTACTTGTTTCTTGTTGATCGTTGTTTTCTTTGTAGATTCTGCATTTATCCCTCTCCCACATGTCTAGCTTGCAAATGTTTTATCCCATTCTATAGGTGGTTTTCTCTGTTGAATATTTGCCTGGCTGTGCAGAAACTTTTAAATTTAATTAAATCTCATTCATTTATTTTGTTGTTGTTGATGATGTGTTTGCCTTTAGGGTCTGAATCATAAGTTCTTTGCCTGGGTTGATTGGTAAAATAATTTTTCCTATATTTTCTTCCAAACTTGTATGTTTTCAGGTCCTACATTTAAATGTTTCCTAGATAGGAGATTATGTGATCAGTGCACAGTGAGAGACTTCTATCCCTGATTTGGAGGCCCTTTATTTTTTCTGTTCCCTGTTTGCTCCATCTAGGACTCCAGTGTTATGTTGCATAGAACTGTTGACAATGAGCACCCTTGCCTTGTTCCAGTTCTTAGGGAGAATGCTTTCAAATTTTTCCCATTAAGTAAGATGGATATGCAAAAAAGGCATTCAGTAAAATCTATCACCCTTTTAGGATAAAAATCCTCAACAAATTAGGCATAAAAGTAACATGCTTCAAAAATAATAAAAGCTGTATATGACAAACCCACAGCCAACATCATGACAAATGGGGAATAGTTTAGGTTTTTAATTAGAATTCTGTTATTTCAAGTAATGCTTTCTACCCCTGATGTATCTCCTAGAGGTAATTTACCGAATTAAATTAGTTTTTCTTCTCTATATCCCCTTTATTCTAAGAGATATCCCAAATAAGCTGTAATATTTGCTAAGCATACTGAATTTGTTACATGGCTTTATTAAGCATAGTTTTGAAATTTTCATAATCTCTGAACACATGGAAATACATATGTACACATATACACATTTAAATTCACACACACATTTCAATTCACTCCCCCCACCACACACACCGAATAACTGTAGGAAGCCCATATTACTATTCCCAATACCAAATGAAGTGGTTTGATTCTTGTAATATAAAAACAAATCCTATATTTAACAGATATCATTGGAAATTCCTGTATGAGAGGAAATAATTCCTCTGAGCCACATACATATTTTTCATTGATTTATACAGGAATTTTTAATATAAATGGAAAATAATCTTTCATACAAGATAGAATATATTTAGGTTATCTAATTTGTTTCTTTCATAGGGGACATAATATAAAGATTTTTTTTAGCAGAAAATATAATATATTCTCTCCAAAATATACAGAAATATTCCAGAAAGTGACTCAAGAGATTAAATTGGAAGATAAAGCACTCCAGCACTATTTCCTACATATTTAGCAAAGGTCCTTAGGTGTGAACATTGCCACAAAAGTTTTCTCAAGTCAAATGAAGCTTCATGGGTCTTGTTTAGGATGCATAAGCATTTTCAGAGCTAAACAGG
Organism: Otolemur garnettii; assembly: GCF_000181295.1. NCBI lineage: Eukaryota > Metazoa > Chordata > Mammalia > Primates > Galagidae > Otolemur > Otolemur garnettii. The sequence continues at coordinate 13,208,237 of NW_003852429.1, forward strand.
CGTCAGGATGCTTTGCTAGTGCCCGGTTCATGCTGAGTCACTGTGGTGGAGAAGGATGGCACGAATGTGGGGAGGAAGGGAAAGAGAGCAAAGGGCAAGCTTCTTTCTCCACACTCTTTCTCAAGGGCTCTCTCTCTCTTTGCTGAGGATAATCCACAGGCTCGTGTACACTTTCTGACATTCTGTAAGTCAAGTGCAAATGGCAGGTGCACAGCATTCCCTTCTATCTGCAAACACTCTTTCATTCAAAATTAAAAATAACCTTCCAGTGCACACTCTCTGAAGTGCATCTGCTGAACACCAGAGCTATCTCTGTTCCAGGTTCTACTTTTCACCATGTGACCAATGCATTCTTCTCCTCTCTAGGCCGCTGCCTCTGACACTTAGAGAAGCAAGTGACCCCAGTTCCCAAAACAGTAATTTTTTATTAGGGATGATTCCCCACCCAGCGGACGTTTGAGAGTATCTGGTGGCCTTTGCGTTTGCCTGTACTGGGAATGAGGTTAGGCTTTTGCAGGAGTGCCCTGTGTCTACTAGAAGGAGCATCTGGTAGGTATGAGGGCACCACTAGGCTTCCCACGTGGCAGAAGACAGCACACCCATAACTAAGAACTGCTGGGCTGAAGATGTCGTGTGCTATAGTGTCAGCTGAATAGGATGGAAATGTCAAGAGCGTGTTAAGGAGAAAATGTGGAAGGGAGTAAGTCAGGGCAGAGAAAAAGGAGATAGAAATGAGAGGAGAGAAGAACAGTCACCAAACGTGTGTCAAATACCCGAACTAGCAAAACCTCCTTGAAACACTCTTCTGTGAACTTACAAGCATTTATAGTTCACATCCAGGTGTGCAGGCACTGCGTTATGTAGCATGGCCAATATACAAAGATTTAACTTGCTTATTAGGGGATGAATAATCTCAATTAAACTATATTTAACTGAAATCTTTTTGTTTCCAGAATCTAAGCCTCTCACAAAACCGCTCATCCTGCGGAGTAAGCAGACAATATTCATGAGATGTCACAACCAATCATGATTGGAAACAGAAAGCTTGAACATTCAGCATTATTAAGCAACACCTGTGTTAAAGAGGACCATGCCTGAAAAAACACGGCAGAATATTGCAAGGTGTAGGATCCAGGAGAAAGTGACTTAAAATAGTATCTGATACAGCTGCATCTTGTACTGATTATTAAAATGTTAATTTGTGAGCAAGTCATGGAAAATATATATACATACATACATGTATAACCTTCAACATGTGTATATATAACCTTACAAATAAGACACATAGATAGAGAGAAATAGATCTTGCTGGGAAAGGATTCACGTCATGAAAAATTACATGTTACTCCACACAAATAAAATGACATTTTAACACAACTATAGCCCAAGATGATGGAGAGAAGGGGGAGAGGGGAGGTTAGACAGAGGGAGGGTGAAAGGAGGGATCACACCTATGGAACATGTGACAAGGGTACAAGACAAATCTGTGAAGTGTAGAACACAGATGTTCTGGCACAATTATCAAGTAAATGAGGTGAAAGCTATGTTGATTGGTTTAATGTAACCACGTTAGATTGTATAAAAAAAAATCAGCACACTGTACCCCATATATGCATGAATGTATTCATGATCTGTGTGTATTTGACTTAATAAAAATAAATAAATTTTGGTTCTGATTTGATATGATCATTTTTTTTTCACACTTTTTGATCAGGGCCAAGTTTGAACCTGCCACCTCCGGTATATGGGGCTGACGCCCTACTCCTTGAGTCGCAGGTGCTGCAGTATGATCCTTTTTAACCAGGACTGTTTGAATTCTTTCCCATGTGACCTCCACTACCTTCTCTATTAGGACAAATATTTCTCCATTGCTTTCCCCTTTTTCCTTTTCATACGACTCAATTGTGGTGAGCCACGTGCCACAGTTACTTGCAGAGCTTAGAACCTCAGAGGGAGCAAGATTTCAGGGAGAGACACAGTAGACTTCTCCTAACCATCATGCCGAAACTCGTCTTCTTTTAAAATTTATTTACTAAAGGAGAGAGTCAGGAAGAGCTGGGGAAAAGAGGGAGAGAATGACAGACCACTGGCCTCATATTATCAAGTCTATTTTTATAATGATGGTAAAGTTTATGCTTTCATTTTTACCACATCACTTAATTTTTACTGTAACATATTAATATGTGGCATATGAATAATCTCATTGAGCTATTTCTTTTCCCATAAAAAGCAGCTTTTAATATAATATGGGATAATTTGTCATTTATATTTAAATGAGTTTAATGTCCTAGGAAAGGGCATTACATTCTCTTTAGTTTTAGGGTAAGAATTGTTGTATATTATTATAATACTTTAATTTAGCCTGTGAAGAATTCAGTTTTCATTACAGCGGAACACTTATGAGGAAAGGGTGTTATACTCGATCATGAATGGAATAGGAGGTTTTGTTAAATTTAAGCACAATTAGTTTTTTGATTTAATTTATTTAATTTGGTTATTAAAGAATGTATAATAAATGTTTTTGACACCTGTAAAATAACTTTTATAGACTTCAATAACATTGGGGAATTAAATCCACAGAATATACTTTTTAGAGTTAGGAAATTGTGCATGGGCACTTTCTGTACACTAATTTTGAGTTCTTTGCTGCTTAAGCCTTGTCCATCAGGCTTGTATATTTTTAGAAGAATTTAAACCTGTGTAACATAATTCTTGAAATGTAAGATTTCAGTTTGCAATGATAATTTTGTGGTAAACTTGGTTTAAGTAACAATACTGCTATTATTCTTGAAATTATAAAGACTATGTATTTTGTAAATTTTTGACATAAATAATAACTGTGTTAAATCTATTTCAATTTTCTGCAGAAAAAATAAAACAAGGTTCAGAATAAATTGCTATTATATTTAGAAATGAATATTTTAGGGTTCCTTTTTAAATTAACTAAAACCGGGATGACTCAGTTCAAATGTCATAGAACTATTTTCTCTTAACTCATGATATAATAATTGCCCTACCAGTTGAAGTCTTGAATACCATTTTTATGGTTTTCAAATTTTTGTTTTACTTTTGTGACATGTTCACCTGTTAAAATATGTTTGAAAATCTGCAAAGCATTTGTGTGTAAGAAATTTTAACTTAAAAATATCTAAATGTGGTTTTCAGTTGAAATCATTTGGTTAAGTAACAGCTCTGGAGACCAGGAACGTCATCTCGGAGTTTTGAAAGGGCTAACTGACAGCACCAGCACACAAACAGTAAGGGAGTTTTAGTGGTTGCCAAGCCTTGGAAGCAGCCAAAGAGTCTTTTGCTAGGCGAATGAGTGAACACATTTTGTTGTATCCATGTAATGGAATATTATTCAGCAACAAAAAGAAATGAGTTATAGTTATCAGACCATTAAAAGACATGAGGGAACATTAAATGCAAATTGCTACCAGAACAAAGATAGTGTGCCAAAGATACTGTGTGATTCCAACTGCGGGACAGTCCTGACAGGGCAAAAGTACAGAGAGGCGGGGAGAAGACTAGCGGTCATCGGGGGTACAGTGGCGAAGAGGAAGGGGAGGGTCAGTGGAACAGAGGCGATTTTCAGGAGAGTGACATTTTCTGGCAGGATACAGTCCTGGGGCGTGCATGACTTTTATTTTTGTTTAATTCAGATTGAATGGGGGATACATTGTGTTTCTAAGGCAAAGGTCCAGTTGTAGCTGTAGTTCGGTGGGTGATGTACACCCCTAACACTGCGCCCACCAGGTGAGAGGCTCCCTGTCCCCCCGGGGGCAGTTTTACTCTACATTCATCAAAACCCACAAATGCGCAGCTCAAAGAGGGAAATGTACGTAAACTACGGACTTCAGTGAATAATAATGTATTGACATTGGCTCATCAGACAGAAAATAAACACAGTAACGCAAGATGGTGATAACAGGGGGGTCCTGGTGATACCGGAAAAGTGGCACCCCAGCCAGCTCAGCCGAGCAGGGCCTGGGGGGGATCTGCCACTTTTGTCTTGGTGGCAGCAGCCGGCAAAAAAACCGGCAGGTTGGGGCAAGTGAGGGAGCTTTCTTCCCCCAGAGGCTCCAGTAGAGCAGCGTTAGAGGACCTGTCAATCAAGGGAAAACTGGTGCCCATCCCTGATTGGTCCATTTTCAATCCTAATAGCTAAGCTATTACACCTATATAAGGC
>NW_003852429.1:13212719-13218682 GCF_000181295.1 Otolemur garnettii
TGCTGATCCTGCCTTACAAAGAGGCTTGGCCCTTTGTAAGAGTCCTTTTCATAAGAGCTGTAACACTCGTATCCTGCCCTGCAGGGAGGTTTGGTTCTTTGAGCTGTAAATAAAACCTCACTGTTTGTTCTATGGTCTATCGATTTCATTCATCGAATCATTGAGACCAAGAGCCTGGAGATTCAGTGTTAAAAATCCGGTATCACTGGGGGTGGTGGGCAGAGGGACTTGTCTGTACTTCCTGATGAGTTATTCTGTGAAGTTAAAACTTCTTTAAAGAACAAAATCTGTTAACGAGTTTTTAAAAGAACCACTTTGTACCATTAGGAGATTATCCTCCAGAAAGACCGATCATAATGCATTTGTTGTTGCCCTGACAGAAACGTCACTGCAAAAGGATCGCTGTGCGCTGCCCTGCAGATTAAGTTAGGCTGTTGATCTGTGAGTGACTGTGTGTGTGTGAGTGACTGTGTGTGTGTGTGAGTGACTGTGTGTGTGTGTGAGTGACTGTGTGTGTGTGTGCCTGCACGTATGCACTAGGGAGACTTTCAAGTCGCTGCCTGCCCTTGTGATCCGCCACTGTGGAAGGAGATTTATTAAGTGACAACCCAATGAACATGGTTTTCCCTCTTTGTTTATCATTATTCCTGCTATTTTTGTTTTCATCTGTATTTAAAACTCATTGTTATATGTGTAATCATAGACTGTATTTTAGTTTATTATTTGGGTAGCACTGCAAAGCACAAACTCCTATCTTCAAATGAAAAGCAAAATCAACCTTGAATGCTAAAGACAATGCATTTATGCGAACTTAAGATGTTTCTACATAAAAGGAAAATCTATTAGGATTAACTCAATTAATTATTATTGTAAAATTTGGCCTGTGCTTAATATAAATTCTGGGAATTATTTACTCTTTTGCCACGTGAGTCAAATAGTATTCTATTATTTTTTATTGCTAATTGCATTCTTTAGAATTAAAATGCATTGAGGCATTTTCTTTATTTTGCTGTAAGCAAAAAATGTATGTAAACTACTTATATTGAATCACATTGATAATTAAAGGAATGATTTTGATTCTGATAAGCAATCTTCCAAATTAGTGAATTACTTTAATTCAAGAAAATTAAGTTGTCATTTTCATCATGTGAAAAGTTGCTTACAGATAAATAAGATGGAAAAACAAATTTCCATCATTTACTAACAAAATATAATAAAATATTATAAAATATGTCAAAATAATGCATTTCCTATATGTGTATCACTTATATTTTTATGCTTTAGAATTTGCTTCTGATTGATTTTATTTTAGTTAATAATTTGTGGAAAAAATCAGGAATAGAATTTTTGTTATAGAATAATGACAATATTTCCTTCTTGGTTTGGCTTTCTATTAGTTATCCCAGAATGACTGAAGAAATAAATATAAACTGAGCTCCAACACAGAAAGGGACAAAGATGATTTAAAGATGCTCGCAGGAATACAATACTATCATTCAAAAACCTCATGTCAACCCTTCTTACTGTAGTGAGATACAAATCTTTATTCCTTTAAATATGATTTCTGTAAGACTCTCTGGCACATCTAATATTTTCTAGCAATTTTTTTTTAGTGTATGTTTAGTAAAATTGCAAAATACAATATAGACGATCTTCTACAATTATTTCCTGTACCTATAAAAGCTAATGTTGGTATATTTAGGAAGGAGTGTTGGGCCAGTTGTTTCTAATGACTATGCCCATCGTGTGTGAGTCACAGTTTTAAAAGTGGAACCTGATTGAGGTTTGAGCTAGCCAGTCTGATATTTATTTCCTATCTCTTTCTCTCTGTCTCCTCCCAAGACAGCATGACAGCAGGAGCATAGATATTAGAATGAACAAACTAGTCTGAAATTTCCTGTGAAGGTTTCTTCTACATTTTAGGTCTGTGATACTCGGTGAGAAGGGAAGTCCCTTTAACTATCTGAGACTCAGGTTCCTTTTATATAAAATGACCTTTGTCATATTTTATCTATATCATAGAATCAAGTGAGCTTGAATAGAATACTATGAAACAAATCTCCAATATATGTGTTAAAGATAAATCATTCTTCCTAATCTGGATAGCTGGCTACCTAGTGTCAGGACTGTTATAGCCGCCCCCCTCTGACTGCCCCCCGGAAGAGGCATCCTGGTGGTCAGCCTGAGATGACAGGGAGCTGGCTGAGCACATGAGGTGTAAATAGGATGGAGAGAACCTCTGGTCATAGACAGTACTCCAACAGTCAAGCACCTGAGATCAGGGTGTAAGGGCAACAGGTGATGCTGTCTTTGGAATAAGGACCAAAATTTCAGAGAATGTGTGAGATCTACAAAATACTTTGAGGAAGGACATGGCACACTCTGGTGTTTTCTAAGGGCGTGTACTGGAGAGAGACAAAGCAGTGGCTCATATCACCGAAAACAGACTTTGAGTTGGGTGAGTTGGAGTGTGTGTGAGAACTTGGACTAGGACTAAATTATTATGATAGAAATTGCCAATTGAGAAAAGTCAAATGTCTATTTACTGTAAAACTTAATGTTCATTTTAAGCTTCTAAATATTTTCTTCTATAAATCTAAAATGCATAGGACTCTTTTGAAAACATAATGTCAATAATAGAAGTACTTAACTGTTATATTAAATGTGTGGGTAACTGTGGCTGTTTCTAAGACATTAACTACAGAGATAACTGCAGAACTCACACACATAGAACACCTGTTGTCACTGTTCCATGGGCTTTGCAAGAAGAAGCAGGGTTAGTTGTTTTTCAAAAATATGACTTAGTTTAAAAAAATTATTTAAAAACAATAAGAAGTGGGTAGAAGCAAAAAGTACAGTTTATATATAATATGTATATAATTTATTTCTAGTCCAATCATATTCATTTGAACACCCGCTGTCTGTGTTTAATGGTGGTCAGAGGCACACCTGAAGGGATTAACCGGGTACTTTAGAAGAATCATTACTTCCTCTACACCGTCTTTTAAAAATTATTATTAAATTTTTTAATAGCCATTAGGTCATAAAGCAAATTTATTTCTTTAGGTAAAATGATCTAAAGCAAAACATTTAATGTTTCTAGACAAATAATATCTAGACTTTGATTTCAATGAAAGACCAGGGAAATAGGAACTGCTTTTTTCTATAAAATGATTTCTTAAGTATGAACCCGTCTTTGGGCAAATAAGAAGGAAAGAGAAATTCATTTCCTGGAACTTTACCAACTTATGTACCTAAGTCCTGGAGAACATGACCCTCAGATAAATATCAAAGTCAAAATACCCAATAAAAATGGTAAATAAATTGATTCAGGAGAAGTTAGAGAAAAATACAATGAATTATATTTCAAAAACCAGACTTAGCCGTGTATCAGGAATATATTGCTGAACATGTTTCATTGAACGATATTAAAACAGAAAAAAAAATAAACAAAATTATGTTTATTTAACAAAAATAAAATAATTTTATTTTAGGCACAATTTTAGTAAGTTTTAACCTGAGCCCTATTGAAAAAAATCCTAGGTGATTTAGTAGATCATGGATATGGGGCCATACGGTACACATGTGCATAGATGTTTGTTTCTGGAAGGTATGTTGGAAAAAAAAAATTTATGCCCAGTACACTAAGCATAAAAGACCTGCTTTACAGGAATTACCTCAAAAATGTTTTTCAACAAAGCAAAATACTCAGGTAAGAATAAAGTTGATATATCCTAGTTTGCATTTTATGGTAGTGTTTTTTTAACTTTACCACAATCGATTTTTATTATTTAATATACTTACCTTGTTTTAATCTGATGCTAGTTTCAATTTAGGCACATTTTCCTTGGGTAAATTTCTTCTTATAGGCAGACTATATATATATATATATATATCATTCTAAAACTTATTTTTGGTTATTTATCTCACCGAGTTAGAGCAAGGTTATAGTGAATTTTGGAGAAGCTATAGAAAGCTAAATTGTAAAATAGGATTTTTTTTCTGTTTTTAAGGGAATACAGCTATATATTCCCAAACCTAAACATTTTGCAAATACATAAAATAGTTCCAAGGCACGATGGCTGCCCTTCAGCATTGAAAGTGGCGGGAAATGGGACCAGTACTCAGCTCTCTAATAACACTATTCTGTGTCTGTGTAGGAGGAAATTTAGAAAGACCGTTATTTTCAGAGAGAGCTACCCGAACATTTTCTTCAAGAGCATGTTGCTACTTTCCTGAAAGACGGAGTGTGTTTCTCCTCTTGAATCTGACCTGGGTAAGTGAGATGCTTTACCAGTGGAACTTGGTAGAAGTGATGCTATGTAAGTCCTGGGCTCAGGTCTCAAGAAGCCTTGTGTGCTTTTTCTTTCTCTATCTCGGAACACTCCCCTGAGACCACTGAGGGAAGAAGCAGGGCCAGCCTCCTGAAGAGGAGGAAGAGGGGTGGCCAGGCGGAAGGAAACGGGGAGGGCTGGAGGGGCTACCCGGGATGTGGGAGGGGGACGGTGGCCTTCCAGCTCAATCACCTCGCAACCGCAGGTGTAAAACCAGGTGGAGGTGGCATGAAACAGCTCGCTGGAGGCTGAACAGTTACCACGAATTTATGTTTAAAAGTACTCCAGATTGGGGCATATTTTTATGAAGCAGCAACTAACAGAAACACCTAATCCTAGTAGATTTACATCAGTTAAATTGATCCGGTTGAAAATAATCAATGTAGAACATATTAAATGTCATGCATTAATATTTTGACTTGCCATAATTTTGCACTTTCTAGTGCATAATTTTGCACATTTATACATAGACACTTCTCTTGGGGGGAAGATGTGTGTCTGTATGTATCTGTGTATGTGTGTATCTCTGTGTGTATATTCATTTAATTCCAGACTGTGTAGGAAAATAGCTGTTTTGTTCTTTGAAAATTTCATGGCCATATCAAGTATTTATACTTGAAATGATTTACACTTGGATTTTCCATACATATTGACCTTTTCTGAAGCCAAAGGTTTGTCTGTGACCTGCGTAAAACTTTCTGACCGGAGGGCATCCATGCTTGGCGCGGTGAACCAGGGGCTGTCATCAGACACACCTGAGTCGTTCCCATCGCCTTCAACTAAGGCCATAATTTAGCCTAAGGCATATTTGTAGTTTATTAAATTGGCCTTTTGACCGCCTCAAAATCAGTGAGCCAATATGCTAGATAATTGACAAGGCAGCCTGAGAAAAGTCATTCTTTAACATGAAGTTAGTAAAGAAAGAATCCTAGAGATAAATCCTTCAGACACGCGCAGCCTGGTCACCATGGAGTTCACCCAAAAGACGCCGTTCACACGTAGCCACAAGTAACATGTTACCCTGTTTAACAGTTCGAATATGCTATTTTCATCATGCACCACACTTCACTGTAATTTAGAATACTTTCAAGAACCAGGGGAAAAATACAACTGATTTTCGTCCATTTATAGACCGTTATGAGCACACAGGACACCACTCATAGAAAAAGGCTAAAATCTAAAGACCTCAGTCCTATAGTGGCTTCTGACCGGGCTGCGGCCAGTGAGAAACATTTGCCTTGCCCTTTGGTCTTTTGCTTGATAATGAGCTTAGAATCATGTTCAAAGTACTAAATTGGACTCAAATTAGGTTTCTAAATAAGATGCTACTGTAGACATTCTCGGAGTCTGGCCCATATCTTCAGGAATTTTCTTTTTTTTTTTTTTTTCTAATAATAATTGGTTTTATTCTTTTTCATGAAAAGGAATAAGGTTAGATGGTAAAATGCTGGATAATAGAACATATAGGTATAGTTGAACAAACCATCTTAGGAAATAAGGAATTAAAGTGAGCCCTGTTTTTTTTGTTATTTTTTATCAAACGGTAACCATGGACAGAAAGCCATGGCATCACAGCTCACAGCAACCTCCAACTCCTGATGTTCATTTTCCATTGTTTGGACCCTCGGG
>NW_003852429.1:13221937-13234693 GCF_000181295.1 Otolemur garnettii
GTGTATTCAGTTTTGTTAGGATGAAAAGTTCTGTAGATATCTGTTAGGTCCAAAAGTTGAATAGTTAAATTTAAATCTAAGATTTCTTTGCTCAGCTTCTTTCAGGACATTTTCACAAGTGGAAATGGAACTTGATTCAACTTGAAGAAGTTTTAACTTTCCATGTATACTTTGGTGCAATTCCTTTTCCTTAACATAAGGAATATGTTTTCTCCTTGGCACAAATAAATTACCTTATGATTAAAATCAAAACAAAATTTTTCTGTTGTGATCATTAGTTAGGATTTGAATACTATTAAAATGTTTTTGACCAGATGGGCATTTTAAAATTATTTCCATTTTTAAAATGTTATATACTGAACATAGGCCAAGATACTACCCACTGGATCATACTTTAATAATTTAAAGACCTGATGTGGTTGCGGATTTGATTAGGCTTTTGATGCAATTAATTTTTATTCTGTTTTCAAACCTTGTTTCCACAAGTCTCCATTTTATTGTTGAAGATGTTTAACTTTACATACTCTGTTTGAGAGTAGGATTCATGCTAAAAATTTGATCAGTACAGTAATAAAATGGCCTACTTTCTTGTTTTTCTAAATAGAATATTTTTACTGAAGATGGTAAAAACAGGGATGCTGAATAAAACCAATTTCTGGAAGAAAAATACAACATCTTTTTTTTTTTTCACAGAAAAAGACAATGGAGTCATAGCAGAGAAAATTTTCCCTTATAAATTAAGTGACACCATTTTAGTTATTGGAGCCTAACTAAACTATAAGCTTGAGCTTTTAGGGCGATAGAACTAAATTTCAATTCAAAACAAAATTGCATTCTATTCAGTTGAATTCAACATAGTCTAAAAGATACTAACTGAATATACTGACTTCCAGAAGAAGCTACCAGGATACATTAAATAATGCATTGTTACAACCCAGTACTCCTAAAAAATGAAGGAAGTGACCTACATAGTTTCAGAAGCTTATGTTCCCCAATGAATATATTATTTGTGCATTTTGAAAATATCTATTTATTACAGACTATTTTATCACGCCTAGTTTTTAATAAGCTTGGTATTTAAGAAGGGACAAAATCCCCACAAAACATGCTGTAGTTTAAAAAATTATTGCCAATTTATATAGTTAATTAATATTTTAAAAGGGTTATTAAAACTGGTTCATTTTTCCATCAATTTTTACTTAATGAATTTTTTTTAATTTAAATTAAATCTATTGTGTCTATAAGGTGTGAAAAAGAATTATAGAATTAATACTGACATATGAAATATTAACTTTATTTTCCAAATAATTAGTGTCTTTTAAAGTATCAAGGTAAACAACATATTCAATGCTGATTTTTTTTTCAAAATCTCATCCGAAATATTCTTTGACAACACTGCTTCAAATTTTTTTAACTATTGAGACTAAAAATAGTCATGTAAAAATAACTAGATATAGAAAATATTCATTGTTCCTGTAGTAGTAGAAAATAATGTATTATTATGTCATTGAGTCATAAGAAGCAGTACTTTTTCAAGATTGTCCCTACTGATCACAGAAATATGTTTTTGAAGCTTATTAAATTATGATGAAAATTCATTCCAATAGTTTTTAAATAGAATCTATAAATATACATAAATATATACTCTATATATATCTTTTACTTTTATTTATAAATACTAGTTGTCTATTCTTTGAGACTTTGGAAAAAAATAAGTAGTTAACTGATGACTCCATATTGAACCTCAGAGTCAATGCATTCTATAATAGACATACTCTTATTTGACAATGCGAATGTTACTTTCTTTGCATTACTATTATTATTATTGCTTAATATTTCGATGCAGCAGTCGTCTGATTTCTTTTCTGAATGTATTTATCTTCGTTCGTTCTTTACGAGGTTTTTGTTTCTAGTCCTTATCTTAAACATCGTTACTGTTATTAAATTTTAAGTCTTTTTAATTTTGTGAAGGCAAAAAGTGGAAACCTAATAAACACGTGTATATTTAAAAAAAAGAAAAAAAAGAAAAGAATGCTTACGTATATATAGTCTTATACATATATTATTGTGTCTATATCCTTGTCATTATCTTGTGTGTGTGTGTGTGTGTGTATAAATCCATAACTTTTAACATTTCTTTATATAGTTAATGTCACTGAAAGATTTTGGGAATTTGGGGAAAACAGAAAACAAGTTAAAATTGTTACCATATTCTGTCACACGATTCAAATATAACCCAAACTCTGTGTCCTTCCGTCTCTTTCCTGCTGCTGTGGGTCCCCCCTACATTCCACACCGTGTGTGAACAGTGCCACTCGGCCATGGAGAAGCAATTTCTCTCTCCTCTGAACTACTCTTAGCATTTAATCTATATTTCATTAAGGACATTCATTCCTATTTTCCTTGCATTGAATTTTGGTACCAGTTTATTTACCTACTAGTAAATTTGCTTAACAACCTGGATCTCTAATGACATGTGCATCAGTACCTCAAACAAGTTTTAAACAAAATGTGTCAGTATAATTGTTGTTACGTACATCACAAAATCTATATGATGTAGGTTCTATCTTTACACTCAGGTTGAGAGACCTAACACACCAAAAAGTTTTGTGATTTATGTTGGGATATGAAAGGCTAGGTTTTAACAAGTAAGTCTAATTTGCAATCAAAATTCTCACTACAGATTCATGAGTAGAACTCCACCTGGAAGATATATGCTATGTCATTAAATTTGAAAGAATACTTTGTTGTTTAAATACAAAGCAAAAGAAAAATATAATCTACCAATTGAACTTTGTGTTAACTTGTGGGCTGGATATAGGTTTTCTGACCAATCTGAATTGATGGGGATTATCTAACCTCAATTTCAATCTTTTATCTAAACTTTATCTTGTTATTGTCAAAAAAGGCATAATATTCTTAAACCACAATTTTTCTATACCATTTCACTGTATTTTAAGGGAATTATTAATTGTCAATGGAATGATTCAGTATTTTGTAGAAAAATTCAAGGTCACCCTACAAATTCAATAAATAATTGATACAAATTTAATTATGCATCTCTGCGGACAAATACTCAGTCTCAAATCAGTAACTTGGGTGACATAAATCAGTGGAAATTTCTAAAATAATGTGCTAGAACCCTCAAAATGTCAGTAAATTTCAAAACAAGTCCCACTTGTGTTATTATGGGGTAGCCGCAAAAACAGATGGATTTTGGTAAGCTACACTTTGACATCGTAATGGCCTTAAAAAAAAAAATGTCAAACTCTCCCTCTGAGCCAACAAATAGAATTTAAAAAATAGCATAAAAATCAAGAACTTTTGGCATGTTTTCTTGTCCAAGGACTCAAATTCAGTTCTCCATTTATGATGTTGTGATGAGTTCTTACATTACAATACATTTTTTAAATGCTCTGCTTTTATTCTACTGTGCTTTTTTAAAAAAAAAATAAAATTGGAGATAATCCTTCTCTTGATATGTAAGTAAAATGAAATCAGATCCCTGTTAAAATAACTGTTAATGGTGTTAGATCTAAACAGAGGTGGCCGCTCACAGAATGGATTGAATGAATCATGGTGAGAAGCCATTTTCTTCCTAAGGAGGTGACTAGTTAAGGGATTGCATTGGATTGCCCATGAGGATCCCCCTTCTCGTCTCCCTTTCTGCAGTGCTGTCTATCTTGAGGGGGACAGTTCTTGGATCCTAATGAATTAAGCCCCACTGGCCCAGAGCAGTGTACAGCTGGAAAATGCACCCTGATGTGGGTTTGACTCCATGTTGGCTTCAGTCAGACCCTTAATCCTTCTTCAGGGCACAACTTTTCAAATAAGCAAACTGTACTTAAATCCCAGTGTCAGGTCCCAGAATAGGGCTTATTCGGATGATAACAGCAAAGTAAAGAGATCATTTAGTTTACCATATATATATATATATAATATATAGCCACTGTGTGTGTATATATATATAAAACCACTGTATAGGTATAGTGGTAATCTAAATGATCTCTTCATATATATAGGAACATACATATACATATATGATATGTATTGTTTTAAGTATGATAAAAATGACTAAAACATTTATGGGATTTGCCTGCATTTTGTTGTAATGGTCAGTAGCAGACACCAGCACACCCGCAAGGTAACAAACTGACTGCAGAGAAGTGGCGAGTAGGAAGGTTACACTTGAGGAGGATGAGCATTGGAGTCTCGAACACAGAAACACACTTTCATCTTTATCACATCCCATTGCTGCGTTGGCTGACTTCACCTTTGATTCAGAGTATTTTTTGCAATCTGTAGTCATGAGTACGTGCTTGTTATAAAGTTTAACATTTTCAAATTGCACGTGCTATAAGACATTCGTTTTGTAGGGCTGCCGTAATAAACATTTATTTTCTCCCAGCCGTGGGGACCAGCAGTTTGCACTCAAGGTGCTGGCAGGACTGCACTCTCCCCGGAGGTCCTTGGAGAAAATACCTTCTCACCTCTTCCAGCTCCGGTGTTTCTGAGATATCCTTGACTTAACGGCAGCAGAACCTAAACCTTCACCCGGCCTTCTTCTCTGGGTCTCTGTGGGTTCAAGTCTCCCCCTCTTTCTCTTAGAAAGACATTGATTACTAGGACCAACTCTAAATCCAAATGACTTCAGCCCCAGATCCAAAACTAATCAGATCTGCAATGATTCCATTTTAAATAAGGTCATGTTCTGAGGTTCTTGGTGGACACTGATTTTGGGGGAACACAATTCGACCCACTAAACCCAGAGTCGGTGCAAAAAAGAAAATCACACATATTCTTAGGGCCGACTCTTGTGAGAGGGGCTTATTTCTGCCCCTGTTGATTCTGGGCACCAGAGACTTGACTTTAAATTATGTATATATCTAAGTTACACCCTTTAATTTCAGGCATGGTTCATTAGTTGTAACTATCGAATAGGGCTGGAAGCCGTCCTAAGAATGAATAAATCCAAACAGATGAAGGGATACTACACAAACGTCTTTACCACCAAATCCACAACTCGAAGCTGATGGGTTCTGCATCGTGGTGCTGACCTCGGGGCTCCCATCGCTGAGATCCTCAGGTAATCCTCTGCCACATGTAGCCCAGGGAGTAGTGTCTGTCCTGATACATTCCAGATGTTCTTCTGATATCCGAGCAGTCTTAGTGGAATGCAGTCTCATCGGGGATTTTCCTTTCTTCCTTTAGGGATTTTGTTGCTACAGCAATTCATATGTTTCCCGCACACACTGGTCAATGGACGTTAACAGCATTAAGATGTTTCCAGCTCCGCAATCTTTGTCAGCATAACAAATCGACGTGAGCACGTTCTTCCTTCGAGGTCCCCTCCCCTCATCAGGGTGTTCCCAGAATTCTCTCTTAGTCTTCTCAAAATGGTGCTGTGCTCCCAGTGCCTCTGAGGGGCTATTCTGAGCACCCTCGGGACCTGATGACCTGACCTCTGCCCTGCACTCGCCACTGCCCTGCACTGCACACAGCAGCGTGTCTCCACAAGGCCTGTCCTTCCCACACTGATGCGGACAATCCTTTGAACATTCAGAGAGTCTAAATTACCTTTTCCATACGGAGTGGTCATTTTTATCTGGCAAAAAGGATGACTTTCAAATGGATAACTCAAATTCTGTACAAGCACACTCTCTGGATCTCTCTCTCTTTTTCTCTGTCTCTCCTATAAATATGTGTGTGTCTGCATATGTTGCTTTTAGAGAATAAAGTTCTAACTTTCTACGTGGTTAAAGCTTTAAGCTTTTTTAAAGACTAAGTTAAAATCTAATTCTCATCATCCTTATCTCTCAATAAGTTGACTAACATCTGTAAACTTCCAATCACCAACTCAAAATGATTTTAATCTTACTTAAAATGTGTGGTAATTTTAACATAAAGTACCAATGGCTGAGAATATGAATGTAATGATAGTCTTTTATGTTTTAATTCAACACAGATAAATAAATGAGTTTGAGGCCATACAAGAGGCTATGAATCCTTCCTGGAAATGTGGAAGTCTTTCACTAACGTAGCTAATTCATTTGACCTATAAGTTGTTTTTTGGACAAAAAGGGCAGGTGTTCTTTTGGGAAAAGTTTCTCATTAATCCAATTTATTGTCAGTTGGGTCAATCTAGTTTTAATTTTATGCTACATTATACATCCCTTAGAGTCCATTGTTCCTTTTCAAAATGATGTTTTATAGGTTTGATTATTGAAATTAGTAGTGAAGGGTATGCTTTCATTTCTGTGCTGATATGCAAATTATTTAAAATTCTGTTTAGAAAAGCTTTTGTGTGCATCTTAATTTCTTTTGTCTTTCCAGACATTAATAAAGGATAGCCAGAATATGTTCTCAGTTACAGAGAAGCCGGTGCCAAGTTTTTCAACTATAAAAATATTTTTCTACTTCTGTTGTTTTTTCTGGCTATGCTATTAAGAATTATCCTGGTTCTTAAAGCACATGCCTCATAAAGCAAGTGGACCTAATTAGTTAGTTAGAGGTTAGAATATCAGGTGGGTGGCCTTGGAAGGGATATTTTAAACAAGTTTTTCAACCTCATTTCCTTTATGCCCCCTTTTAAAATAAATCTAAATTTTAATATAAAAGTAGGGCAACTCTTACTTGCTGCGGTAGATTTAATAAGAACTTGTTTTTCCCTTCCAGATGCCCTTGAAAAAAGATATGTTTTTATTTTGTTTACTTTCTTTAAACTATTTATACAAATATCCCATAGTGCATAACTTTATACACAGCTACACTGTGACTTCAGATTAGTCGATCATAAATGATATATTTTGCATTTATATTATAAGAATTTGTCAAGGGGATGGTATGTCACTTTGTAGGTAAAAAAAAATAAACGAATAGAAAAGGCAATTTGTATCCCTGCTTTATCAAGCCCAGAAAATTTAGCACAATTAAGGAAGGAATCCCTCAATTTAGGACTTTTGGGCTTTGTAGACACAAAAGACATCAGGATGTGGTCATTGGAAGAAGGTCATTTAGAGAAGAAGAGAAAACACCTTTCATGGACTTGTAGAGATGGAAGTGCACAGGTAACACCTAAGAAACCATCAGGATTAGATGAGCAAAGTACCCACGTTCTGGTGGAAAACAGAGGAAAAGATGAGTCTATACTAAGTTTCAAGTATGTGCCAGTTACTATGCAAAAATTATATCATTCAGTCACAGTAATAGTCGTAATTTCATAGATAATAATATGTAGAATACGATATGTGAATTGTACTCTCTGAAATCACAAAGTAAATGAGAAATAGTGCCAAGAGTATGTTCTGAGTCAGTGTGTTTTTGGCTGGACTCTGCCACTCGAGTCTGACACCTTGGTAGGACAAGACCAGCAGGTGTGCTGGAACCAAGGAATTGAGATACTTGGGTGTCAGGACATCATTCCCTTGAGGCTTCCCCACCGCCACTTATTGTCAGGGGACTGTTCCGATTAACAGCAGCCTGCGTACTCCTGAGGGTAGCCCATATGATTATAATGTAGCTGAAAAATTTCCTCTCACCTGGTGGCATGGTAAGTATTCTCACAAACCAACACAATGTATTACTATAAAGGGATGCTGGTATAACCAAACTTGCTGCCCTGCCAATAATATAAAAATAGACAATATAATTATGTACAGTACATTATTTCTTAATAATAATAATAAACAATTATGTGACTAGTTTATATATTTGTTGTATTTTTTATCATTGTTTTAGACTCACTTTTTATTTACAAAGAGTTAATTATAAAACAACCTCAGGGCTATGGCTGTGATCTACCTTTCATGAGAAAGTGTAATTATAACTTGGTTTCATAAAAGTATTGAGTACATTGGATACTTTTTTTCCATTCTTGAGATACTTTACTAAGAAGAATATGTTTCAGCTATATCCAGGTAAACATAAAAGAGGTAAAGTGTCCATCTTTTTTAAGGCTGCATAATATTCCATGGTGTACATAAACCACAATTTATTAAACCATTCATGGGTCGATGGGCACTTGGGCTTCTTCCATGACTTGGCAATTATGAATTGGGCTGCAATAAACATTCTGGTACAAATATCTTTGTTGTAATGTGATTTTTGGTCTTCTGGATATATATCTAGTAGAGATATTATCGGATCAAATGGCAGGTCTATTTTTAGTTCTCTAAGTGTTCTCCAAACATCTTTCCAAAAGGAATGCATACTCAAACTTTCTTATGAAAGACAGAACACAACTATAGCCCAAGATGAAGGAGAGAGGTGGAGGGGGATGAGAGGGGAGAGGGGAGGTTTGACAGAGGAAGGGTAAAAGGTGGGACCACACCTATGGAGCATATTGCAAGGATACAAGTCAAATCTATCAAATATAGAACATAAATGTCTTAACACAATAACTAAGTAAATGAGGTGAAATCTATGTTAATTAGTTTGATGTTAGCACTCCAAATTGTATAGAAAATCAACACATTGTACCCCACAAATAGATAAATATATTTATGATATATGTGTATGTGACTTAATAAAAAATAAATAAAATAAAAAATAAAGCAACCTCAGGCAGGTTCTTCTGGAAGTATCCAGAAGGCACTGTTGTCATAGGTGATGACAGCACCACACCTGTTTGCTACAGCCCCTAAAGACCTTCCAGGGGGAAAGACCTGGGGGTGGGATGCAGCAATATCGATGATGCTGACCCTCTGTACACCTGGACTAGTGTGTGTGTTTGCATTCGTTTTTAATAAAAAACTTTAAAAAGTAAAATAAAAATTTAACACAGAGAAAAGCTTATAAAGTAAGAATAAAATGAAAAAATATTTTTGTACCGCTATAGATGTGTTTGCATTTTAAGCTAAGTGTTATTGCAAAAGAGTCAAAAAGTTAAACAAATAAAGTTTATAAAGTAAAAAATAAAAAGCTACAGTAAGCTAAGGTTAATTTATTGTTGAAGAAAGAAAAATATTGTTTTATAAATCTAGTGTGGACTAAGTGTGCACACAGCGTTATGAGGTCCACAGTAGAGCACTGTGACGTCCAGGCCTCCACACCCACTCCCCGCTCGCTCAAGGCTCAGCCTGGCTCAGCTTGCCAGGCCCACAAGCTCCATTCGCAGACAGCGTCCCATCTAGTCTCCTTTTCTATCTTTAAATCACATTTTTACAGTACCTTTCCTATATTTAAGTATGCCTTGACACAAAAATACCATATGTTGCAGTTGCCTGCGGTGTTCAGTGCAGTTGCCTCTGTACACGTTGTAGCCTGGCATGGATCGGCTCTGCCGTACAGCCTGGCTGTGGTTGGCCGCACCAGCTAGGTCTGTGTAAATGTTCTCTGTGGGGTCCTCACTGCAGTGAAATGGACTGAAGAGACACATTTCTCAGAACGTGTCCCCAACAGTACTCAACACATGAGTCTGTGTGCGTGTATGCCATCTATATACTGGTCCTGCCCTTAAAACACAATCGCCAATTTCTTTCTTTGACATTTTCTTTGCACAACCATATCCCATCACTTCAAAACACTAAATACACACACACATGACTTTAAACACCATTTATACAATTATGAGAACAAAATGTGTTATTTGTAACATTGCAAACTTGCTCAGACCTAACTTTGCAAAAGCATAGGGGCCCAGGTGTCACCCTGAGTCTGCCCTACTCAGATTTACGCCCCTGACCCCAGCTCTGCTATCTTCCTTGAGCAGTTAGTGCCCAGGCTTGTTTGCTGCTAGTGAGGCACCACCCGTTACCACGACCCTGGCCAGACAGCCCCTCACCATTGCAACTCCTCTTCAAGTGACCTCTTTCTCTCTAGTTCCTTTCCCTAAATCTTTAATCTGCTCTATCAAGACCTAAGTCCCAAATTGTGTATATATTTATGACATTGCCCTATTCAAAACTCCTGAATATTGTTCATTCTGTTTAGAATCAGTTTCAAAACCTAAAATATACATCAAGGGCCTTGCTTTTCTGGAACCCTCTTCAATACCTGAGAATGAGTGCTTAGCTCAGATGACATAAGAAATTTTACTTTCTGAAATATCTTAAGTTGCACTCTTGAGTCTTTGTATAACATGACTTTCTCTTACAAACTTGATAAGTAATAATAAAATATATTTTATACCAGGCAATTTCCAAGGTACTGGGAATTGAATATTAAGGATGAGTGAGAAGAATATGAAGAGATCTAAGAACAGGTTTAAGATCTCAGTGTTCACCCCTGCCCGTAAGGTCATGGCCAGCCCGACTGTTTTGTGGACATGTTCTGTAAGCTCTCCCTGCTCAGATTCCATGCATCTATCGCAGAAAGCAAATAAATACTTAACTTCTGTGCTGACAACAGGCTTTGACTGAAACTTTATTTCCCATTTAAAACTACTTTTTATATCTGAGTGATTTATGTATTTGTCTCCTGATCTCTGGTACAAATTTCTAGGAGTGAGGTTCACTCGCTCTTATCATCCTTGTTTCTCCCTCTACGCATTGCATATACTAATTTAATTTTATTATTCGTTTTTTTTAAATTCTGGAATATGGGAGGAAATTTTTGCAAGCTGTATATCTGACGAAGTGTTGAGAACCAGAATCTCCTAAGAAATCAAGTAAAACCACAAGAAAAAAAAATCGAACAATCCCATTAAGAAGTGGACACCAGCTATTCAATTCTTTAATTGCATTGATCAGGAAGAGAGATCCTCAGTACCATTACATTTTACATCGACTCAATAAAGTTCTATAATTTGACAGTTTCCCGATATTCATCATTGGACAACAAGAAACTAATGAATCTTCATCTGGACTTGATTCCTCTGAAATCTCCGATAGCGAGTCAGGAACTTATTTTTCTGATGGTTTGAGTTTATATTTCTATTGGTAGACTTATGTAATTTTAATTTTAGGGCTAATGTAGTAGTAGTTTTCATTTGTGGGCCCACCTATATCTTAGATCATGAAGAGCATTTTATAAGAGAGTGATGGCATTAGCACAGTCTGCCTTCTCCACTGAATAAATCCCATTCATTGCCTAGGTCACTGTATAATTTCCAATATGATGTGAAATCTGGTCCTTGTAACACATAAGGTTGATATATTACATTGCTGATTTTAATAAGTACTACAATAATTAATTTCACTGTTCTGCACAGAGCATCTCTACCCTCTAAAACCTTATTAAATATTAAAAGGGATGGCAACCACAAGGTAGAAATGAGGTTACTAGAATGTAAAATATAATTTAAATCTTTCATGAATACCTGTTGCTTACTTTAGTGAAGTGCTATTTCTTAATAAAGAAGTAAGCTCTTGGGAGTGAAAAATAATTCTTTTAAATTAATATTTTGATGGTTGAAGTATAAATGAATGGACTGAGATTGCCTTTTCAATTATAGCGCACACAGTTTCTGGAATTACCTGTAAGTGCATTGGCAGAGGATTTCGGAGTTGGCTTTGTTGTATACATACGTCTGAAAAGAGCAGAGTGCACTCTGCAAATCTCAAACTCATTGGGTTTGGCCGAAATTAGTTTGGGTAATCATTGCCTCTCTGCCTACATAGTTTAGAAAAATAGAAAGACTTCATCAGTGTCATCAGATAAGCCATGTGCACAGGTAGGCGGCAGGGTACTTTCAGATATAAAACATATCAGGCCTGGCTTTGCCATACTAGGAGTTAAAGATTAGAAATATTTTTTTTATTTCTTATAACATACATAAGTCTTTATCAAAATAAGCAAGTTACGTATTTGAGATTGTCATTGCTGCTGACCACATCCCTAAATGTTACGTTAAAAAATGGCTTCCTTTTCTCATACTAAATCTGATTCAAAATGAATGAAAATGCAAAATTCAACCGAAATACGACTTCCCTTTAAATGATCATACAGTAGAGAGCTTTAAAAATTGTCTATTTTGTATATATTTCGGGGAAGGAACTGGGGGGCTAAGTGCCTTCATTTTCCATTCAAGGAAGCCTAAGAAATTGGATTTTTTTTTCCTTCCAAGAAAACACCAGGCTTTTTTTTAAGAATCTATGCCATTTGTTTACTTCAAAGTAAGTTACCTGAATCTTAACAAAGCAAAGTACAACACAAACACCATGACATGACTTAAAGCCAATACAAAGACTTTTGTAGCTGTGCTCTTCATTTTGAATGGAAACCAGGTTGATCACAGTTCTCACAGACAATTTATTAAAATTAGGAAATTCTCAGAAAGACTCCAGCAGAGACATGACATTTATTTCTTAAGGTTGTCCTCAGTTTAACAATAGATATTTGGATAACTTTTCATTCTCTTCTTGGGCTCAGCTGGAAGAAATTTTTACCACAAAAGAAGCCTGATTTTATGCATGTTTGGCTTAATTCAGAAGGATTTATGAATACCACAGTAGCCTGTTTGATTTAGCTGTGAATAATGTGCGGCAGATAGCTTTCATTTCTTTTTAAGTTGAAATATCTAATGTTTTCTTGGTAACTCTTTTTAGTGAAGTAGAATTCTTTTTTTTTTAATTCTAGGACCCAAACATCAAACATCCTTATTTGTTCATTTTTTTCACACACTTTCTGATATATGTGAGAAACTGTGACTTTTACAAATGCAAGAACTCAAAGTACATAAAATAGATGGGGCTATGTCAAAAACCCGGTGCCAACTCAGACTTAATATTTTATTTCGTAGAATAACTAAAAGGAAACAGCTGTGGAAATAACTATGTCAGGGTAACACAAATATGTGCGTACACACACACACACACA
>NW_003852429.1:13234713-13272316 GCF_000181295.1 Otolemur garnettii
TCAGAAATATGATCACAATTAAAACACGGCCTTTTGTGGCTCTAAAGCAGAGATTGACTTGAATAGATATAATTTGGTAGGTGCTTACATGGGTGCAAATTATGACAGTAGATGAGATACACAATAGGTAATTATAACTTCTTTTATATACTGTGAATTACGTGAAGTTACTATGTTAAGTTTGGTGAGAAGAAATGAACTGACTTAAAATTCTTTGTGCTCCATGTTCTTTGATTTGGAATTTGTAGGTAGGAAAAAACCAGAACACTTTTTCTCTAAAACACACATATTCATGCATGTGATGACTTCCAGAGTTTGCAGGTGATTACAGAGGACAGACCTGATGTCCAGTCTGCATAAGCTGTAAAGGATGGAAAAAGATATGAAGACCCTTTAGGTCCCTGACTGAACGCAGGCTGAATCCCGGAGTGTTGAGGGCATCCTTAACGGGCACGGCATTCCCAAAATTCCGTTTGCTTTCCCTCTCAATCTCGAGCCTCCAAGTAAAGATTGTAAAGATCTCAGCTTTGAGGTAGCCAAATGTTTCCCAGGATAATTTCATTGTCTTCAGGAATCTAAAACATTAAAAAAAGGAAATGCTCTCATACTCCATATATTTTTACTATGACTCACATTAAAATGAAAGCCAAAAATTGATTGTGACATTGATTGCATTAATTTATAAAAAGTAAACATCGTTCCTTTAAAAGACAATAATCTTAAAACAATATAAAGACAGATCCTAACATAACACATAAGACACATTTTTGTCATGCGTCAAGTCTAGTTTCAAATTGTTTTACTATCTTGGATCCAAATGTTCAACTACGGCTGTTAATGTCTTTTTATAGTAATGGGATTTGTTATCAGTTGCTTAAACTCAACAGTTTTCTTTCGGATTGAGTTGGTGCAATAATATTGTGTTCCGATTTTAAAAACTACTTTATCTTTTTAATCTCATTTTTTAAAAAATTTTTAGTTACTGTTAATGGCTGCTTTTCAGATTGGTTTCATGTTTAACGTACTGATGGGGCTCCTCACACTTAATAATTATGAAGAATTTTTGTGGGCCGTTGATTTTTGTTACTTTAAAATAATCTCCTCTCTGAATCCTGAAATTGTCCTTTTTAATATAAATAAAACTTACCTCTTATAAAACAAAGGGAAAAAACACTTTTTCATAAAACATTTCCCTACATAGACAAAAACTATAATCAAGAATTAAAAAAGAGTTAACAAAAATGAGATCTGAAAGTTTTCACAGTAGTAATCTATATCTGACCACTTTCTTGAAGATCTTTATTTGTATTATACGAACACCACGTCAAGAAACGGTTCCACAGGTGTCAGGTATCCTGTGATTCCTTCCTTTATGAGAAATGTTTCTCCACAGATGAGAATGTGAGCTTTGGTGTTAAGAGATAATTATTCTTTATTTTCTAGAGACTCAAACTTAATTTCTCATAAATGAAAACTCTATCTTTTGCAAGCAGCAACGAAGCAAGTTATATTTCTAAATAAAATTTAAATTAATTTGCCTTCTACGCTCAGTGTGAGTGCTTACACGCGTCTCTGTGTGATACGAGCTTATGGTGTTTCTTGGGGTCTTTTCTGAAGATTTAATAAAATGTGAAACTTTCATCTACTATTGAAAACTTAATAAAACTGGGATTCATAGTGGGGAAAAATGTCTGAAGTTAATATCTTACCTTACGTACGTGACATTCAGAGGATGATTATAATTTGTTCTGTGGGTAGTCTAAAAATTAATTTTCTGCTTTTTTATTTATTACGTTTTTCTTTCTCACACTGTTTTTTTTTTCCTGGGATCTCAGATTAGTGTAGAAAAGATATGATAGGGAACTGAAATACCATTCCAAATCCTTAGCCAATATTGTTTCTTACTGTTCATTTAGTATGCTTTCAAATATTTCACAAGATAGGGTTTAAATTCCATTACCAGACTAATAATATAATTTTTCCTTATTGGAGAGTCATAATATAGCACTGTTTTCAAAGAAAGAGCCTCAAAAAAGAAAATTGGTGCAAATTTACCTGCTTGAAAAAATAAGTGATTTTATTTGGGGGGGTATGGTAATAGCTAATTTTTTCCCTTTTAATTCGAGTGAAAGAGCTGAGTTACCATCAAGATACATAGATCTCTCATTGAGATCGCTGGCCTATCCACCTGTTTGTTCGTCCTAACTAAAGGCAATGCTGAGGTTTTTCAAGTCACAGATTGGATGATCATTCACTAGGCGTCTCTGAATTGTGACATTTTTAAGGGTAAGTTTCTCAGTCAGTAGGGTGGTCCTGTGTATGAGTTTCCATTCAGTTAATTTAAAAGCAGCAATATTCCCTGTTTTTGAGTCAAAGTTACCATTTTTCTAGGGCAGAGTTGGATGTCAATGCCTCAGGATCCTTTTCCTTAAAATGGGAATAAAGGCCATGCTAGCAGTGGCTCACACCTATAATCCCAGCACTCCGGGAGGCTGGGCTGGGTGGACTGCTGGAGTTCAGGAGCTCAAGACCAGCCTGAGCAAGAGCAAATCCCTTGCTCTACTAAAAATAGAAAACCAAGCTTGGTTTCGTGATGGGCACCCATAGTCCTAGTTACTTGGGAGGCTGAGCAAGAGAATCACTTGAGCCCAAGAATTTGAGGTTGCTGTGACCTATGATAGTGCCACAGTACTCTATCCAGGGTGACAGAATGAGACTTTCTAAATGAATAAATAAATAATAGAAAAATAAAATGAGAATAAGAATAATATGTGTTTCCTAGAATTAATATACGGAGAACATGGACATTGTCTGGTAAATATCTGTACGCTGTCTGTTATGAGTTCTTCATTTATTGAGCAGAGTAGATTACTATTGATGAGATGATGTTCCCTTTATCCCTACTTTGTTTCTTCATAATGATCAATATTATGATGAAAAGTTTAAAAGAAAACCAAATATTTACCAATATTTAACCAATATTGTTATCAAATTGCAATAATATAATTCGGGAACAAATTCCTAAAGAAGATGAAAACAGGACTACATTACAGATGGTGATGGGCGGAATTCCTGGGTCATTAATAATGAAAGGGATTCTTCTCTCTCACGGTCTGGTTCGGACTAACTTCCATGACATATTCGCCTAACTTCTAGAGTTGTGTGGATGACTCTATTTCCTTCATAAATATGGTTTTCATTTATCATCAAGATATGCAGGTTAACTGACTTATTATTTTAGTCTTTGGTTATTGGTGGAGAAAATACGGATAGAAGGGTTCATGTTGTAATTAACTAAAGAATTGATCGGTTTGCCATTGGAAGGAATCTCTCCTTTGTTCTGAAAACATAAACAAGAAAAGGAAAAATTGAGGATAAAGTTTACATCATCATAATAATAGTAATAGTAGAGTAGGCTGGGAGCTATGGAAATTATATTTGTTGATATTAGATATGTACATATTTATATATACATTATAATATATGAATATATTTTTATGTTCCAATTATAAATTTTGGGAAAATAGTAGTGAAATCACCTGGAAAGATATATATATATATATATATATAAAGAAAATAGAATATGTCACGTTCTCTTCTAAAAAGAAAACAATATATATTTAAGAACATATTCTCCAGTGCGCACACCAAAAAGTACCCAGCAATTTTACAATTTTACTTTCTGTGCTATTTAAGCCTAACAAAAGAGAATTTGGCACAGCATAGAGTTTGTTATGCGAAGCTACATTTGTTAGTGTTCAGTATGTACTAAGCACCATTGTAGAAGCTGGAGCAGCACACGAACAGGGCGAAAATGTCCTCGCCTCCCTGGACCTTATATTCTGACTGTTACTTCAGCAGATGGTCAGTCCTGGGAAGAAACTAAATCAGGGAACGCTGGACAGACTGAAAAGAGGAAGGGTGTTGGTGAGACCTGGATCTGCATGATGCAAGGAGCCAGCTCTGAGCAGATGGAGAATGAGAGTGACAGGGGGATGGTGGTGCTCAGACCCCTGGCAGGTACAGCCCTGATGTATTTCAGGAAGGAAATGAAGGCCCTGTGAGTGTGTGTGGTGGGGAGATTCTGGAGAGACCGCAGCTAGAGCAGGGAGCAGAACCAGGTCAGGAATGGCCAGGTATAAGCCACGGGAAGAGAGCTGCTGGAGAGCTTTACCTCTGGTGAGACAACGGTGTGACTTATAGTTTAAAATGAATGTAAGAGAAGTGATTCATGAATTATTTACACTGTGTATATGGGATCTCAGCCATGAAGAGTGTATATGAGATGTGAATATTATGGTGCTATATAATAATTTGGGGGTTATTTCCATTACCTGCTGAGTAGTAAAACGAGATGAGTGGAGAGGTCTTTGAACACATCAAGTCTAATTGAAACATGGAAATGAGTAACATCACTTAAAGTCTTGTGAATACACCAAAGGCAGTGCCTGAATATTTGGTTCTAGAACTATGATTCAAACTTAACCTACACATACATGTAAAATGCTGCTAAAAAGTTTAATTATCGTACACACTACATACTATATTATATTAGCATGAACACAGCTCTAGGATCCTCTATTTGAATCTTGCTTACAAAAATGTACAGTATAATATATGATATATGACTTAATATGTTCTTTTCATGAAAACTCACTTCATTTTGTATTATAACTTTCTTGAGGGAGAATATATGTACTGCATATTGAAAATTAAGGCATAATGAAAATACTTTTAAATGATTCAAGAATCCGTCTCTCCATAAGAAATAAAATATATCCTTTATGTTTAGTATTAGAATTGATATCATTTAATATTTTGCATTCTTAATCAGTATTTTGAATTTTGATGGCCATGACTCAAGGATGATAAGATCTAATAATAATATATTTATCAATGAATTGGATGATACTTGATCCCTCTATGTTTCAGAATGTGAATCAATAATTAGAGCCTGATCTTCCCTGAATGACTGAATTATTTGGTCATGAATATATTACTATGTTTACAGTTTATATGCAGTGTAGACAGAAAAAATGGCTTGCCCAAAGATGTCCATATCCCAGAATCTGTGAATACATGTCCTAGAACCTTTTATCAGTGTAAAAGGGCCTTGCAGACTGCATTAAGTCAACAGTCTCTGGATGGGAACATCGTCTTGGACTGCCCTGGGTGGTCGGAGGGGAGAAGGCAGCATGACAGAGGAACAGATCAGAAAGGGGAGGCCCAGAGGAGGAAAGCCCGCAGCTTCTAGAAACTGGAAAAGACAAGGATCTTAGTAACCCTGGACTCAACAAGGAGCCAGCCCAGCTGACCCCTGGATGTTAGACCAGGGACACGCATTTCAGTCCCCTAACCTCCAGAAATGTAAAGAAATGCATTGGTGTTGTTTTAAACTAGTTAATGTGTAGTAATTTCTTTTAAGGGCAAGTTGAAAATAATACACATGCTGAACTGTGCACATAGGATACATGAGATAAGATGACATCCTAAAATATTAAAAATGGTAGTAATAATAATAAGTTCCTCCTTCTCTCCTCAGAGTTGGAAGAGCAGAGTTAGGCACTGCTGCCTGGAGACTGTGAAGGAACCACCTACTTGGTAAACAACTTTATCAGGGTTTGTCTGCAACACATTCAGAAGCAATCATAGTAAATAGCTTCCTCTCCACAAAAGCAATCGATTAAAAATAACCTTTGAGAAGTTTAAAGAATAACTTTAGAATGTTGCTGATGTTCATTATTGTCTTGCCGCCATCGTATGTTTTAGGAGTTTGAAGTATGTAGTTCATAGAACTCACTGGAACAGAGACATCATGGATTACCCTGCATGCAGATCTGTGGTCTTAACGAGAGCCTTAATGGTGAAAAAAGCCCTCAGATGCGTTTAGGACTGAAAGAATGGCGCTAATGCACCTGGCAAGCTTCTGATTCTGGTGAGATATCATCCTGTTTTATCCTTTGTGTCATGAGTAGTGCTATGTATTTATAAAACAACGTACCGTAGTAGTCTGATTTAGTGCAATCCACCTTACGTAGGTAATGTTTACGCGCTGTCTAATTTCTCAGATCACTTCCTGAAAGCTCTGTAAGCCTTAACCAAAATAAGGAGGCTCCTTTTGGCTTGAGTAATGTTCCTTTTTGCTATTGTAACAACTACAAGTTCAAATTCAATGGAGCTTTTTTTTTTTTTATACACAATGTTCACTTTTTGCTTTGAGTTCCAGCTGTGAGTGGAATTAAATTTCAAAATAAAGAAAATGGCCCCTGCAGCTGGAGAAGAGAGTCTGAAGCTCACTTGAATCAGACTCAGTTGATGCAAGCAGAAAATGTCCTGAATGTCCTTCCAGGACTTTTGTGTCACAGTGGGAGGCCTTTGAGGAAAGAATCTGAACAGTATTCAGTCTTCCCAACTTCTAGCTGAATGGAGGGTAGCAGTGCTTATGAAAACCTCTTCTTGGGAAAGTTCTGCCTCTGGTCGCCAATTTTCTGTTTAAGAGGGAGTTGTCTGGGTGGCGCCTATAGCTTAGTGGGTAGGGCGCTGGTTCCATATATTGAGGGTGGCCGGTTCAAACCTGGCCCCGGCCAAACTGCAACAAAAAGTAGCCGGACATTGAGGCAGGTGCCTGTACTTGCAGCTACTTGGGAGGCTGAGGCAAGAGAATCACCTAAGCCCAAGGGCTGGATGTTACTGTGAGCTGTGATGCTACAGCACTCTACCAAGGGTGACAAAGTGAGACTCTGTCTCTAAAAAAAAGAAAAGAGGGAGTCATCTTTCAAGGAAATGCACTCTAATGGCAAGAACATCTAAGTCATTGAGATTCTTGAATTCAAACCCTGAGAAATGGAGTAACGTGCAGCACATTTTCTGGTAACTCTGGTACAATGAACTGCTACTTCTGATATGGGATTATTTTAAACATCTTGGCTGTATGCCCTTTAGGTATTTTGAGTACCAACACTCACTGATTTAACTTTACAATAAAATTTACCTTTTACTCTATTTAAGAATATAATATTATTTACGGTATCTCCAGAGGTGTAATTATAACCCTGTATTAATATTAAAAACTAAACAACTGACTGGTTCCTACTATAACTTGAAATGACAAAAAAAAAATTCCAGAAGCACAATTCAGTTTTGCAGTGAATTCAATTTTTTATTTTTACATATATTCATCGATTAAATTTTAGAGGGTACCTCCTATGCTAGGAGCTGTGGTTAGAGGTGAAACAAAACATCATCTTCGTGTTCACAGAGCATACATTTTTAATTTTTATTAAATCATAGCTGTGTACTTTAATACTATCATGGAGTACAGTGTTTTGTTTCTGTATACAGTTTGGAATACATTTACCCAACTAGTTAACATAGCCTTCATGTCTTTTTCTTAGTTATTGTGTTAAGACATTTATATTCTACCTTTAGAAAGACTCACGTGTACCCCAATAGGATAAACCATTGACGTGATCCCATCAGCCGCTCTCCCTCCACCCATCTTCCCCTCTCCCCTCCCCTCCCTCTCCCCTTTCCCCATATTCTTGGGCTAAGATTGGGTTATAGCTTTCCTATGGAAGCTAGAGCATTCCTTTCTGTGGGAGGCCATAGACAACACATTGGAAACCAGAGTGCCAGGAACTGTTCATGAGGATTAATCTGTGGAGCCCCAGCTGGCAAGCCACGCAGACCTGTGAGAGATGGGCTCCCCAGGCTAAGAGAGCAAATACCAGCCCTGGAAGACTTGTGTTTGGACTGGAGTTGCCTGCGAGGAACAAAGGCAGAAAAGTTAGGAAGGAGCTAGATGAGGTAAAGACTTGGAAAATGTGACTTTATATTCCTCACAGAGTTCTCTAACAGTGCCTGTGTGCCCTCTGCTATATCTCTCCCCATCATCTTAGGTTAACTGGAATATTATGACCTTATGGCAATTTGCTTGCTTTCTTCCTGAAGAGATTCCTGAGCCTATGACCTGCAATGATTCTTGCCAATCCTGACACCAGTTAGATTTTCTGCCCATGGTCTGGATTAAACTAAAGAGAGATTCACTTATATTTCCTGATATAAGTTACTGGGAAAACATAAGTTTTGTCAGAACTGCATGCAATGCTTCTGTGTCCTGTTTTTCAAATATTCGTTCTTTGACATTACCAATATGCTGAGAGTTATGTAGCGGAGAAAAAGAAAAGCTGAAACGCGTTTTTGATGTTATTTTTCACCTTGCCAAGTTTCCGGTTCTTCACCCGCTACTTCCAGCATATCTTGATTTTAAATTTCTGACCCTTAACACGATTCCCCAGGGCATTACTCCATTCATTCCACTCTGGGTTACATGTAATGAATCACAATATTTGACATCAAACTATACTGAATATTCTTTGTGATCCTTTAATGAAATCATCTGTTTTCTATCATCTCTGCAGGTAAAAACAATTTCCCATCTGTTGCACACCCTGACGGTGAATGCCGAGATGTCGTCATGATTACATACTATCCAATTTACATTTAGAAAGCAGGGTGGCAGCTTACTAGAGAATAATTCTAAAGAGGTGTGGAGCTATTCATCAGCGAGTCTCAGCTGCTACTAAATGAATAATGCCATGATTAAGAGCTGGGCACTGTGTGGCAGTCACAGAATCTGCTGTTTTTGTAGAACTTGATAAATTAATTAGTTCATTCTGTTATTATGTGGCTCTGTTAGAAGGAAAAAAAATATTGCTGAGATAGCTTGAGATAAACAAGAACATATTGCTTTTTTTTTTCCTTTTTAAAAAATATTCTTAATAATTAAATATCTTAAAAAGAAGAACCGGCTATTTATTAATACTGCATATAGTAAAAATCTTCATGACTTAAGCTGAAATCTCAGAAAAGACATTGAGTACCCAGAATCAAATAAGAAATAAATTAAGTCTAGGGAAATGAGAACAATGTATCTGTAATAGCTTGATCTTGTATGTGAAATAGTGGATCTGACAATTAAATATTTCACTTTCAAATTAATTGTAACATTGCATGATCATAAACAGTGGTATAAGAATGTGAAATAAAAACATTTTGAAAGTGGAGAAACTAGCAAGCAAATAAAAATATCTGTATGCACAGGCAGCTGTACAACACACATTTTTGAAGGATGAGGTGTAACTTTATGTGTTGAATGAGCATTAATTTATAACTTACTGTATACATGTCATCTCACATGTTTATATGAAAGAATATTTATTCAAAAGGTGATTTCTTCCCTAATAATTTTGATGTAGCACCGACGAGAAATAATAAGATTTCATTCTGTAACAATATTAGAGGAATAACATAACTGTCTGGTATCATTACCAGGCTCTGAGACTTTAAAATCTGTTCAATGGCTTTAGGAATCACTATTTATGAAAATAAGAAAAAATAACTTCAAAGTATATGGAAACAACATTAATGAAAGTAAATGCCTTATTTCATATTGGAAGGTTTGTTTTTGTTTTTAGATCTAGTCACAAGGCAATTAAAAGGGAGTGGACTGATGGTGGCACAGACACAGGACAGAAGTAAGAACAGGATGTCAAAACATAATGAAGAAAAACGTCCCACTGTTAGAAACCCTCACTGTATTTGACACTCTCAGTCTGAACTGACTTTCTAAGGCACAGAAACTGCCTCAGAATTTCCATTTGAGAATTCTGTCTACTTCCTGAATCTCTGAGCGCAGACCCCGCTGGGTTTCTTCAGTAAATCTTAATCAAAGGGTCCAATTTGTTATGACCAGTCTACAAATCGAATGGCCTTTATAAATTTCCACCAGTCTATAAATAGTGCGTGCCTCACATTTCATTTCAAAGTACACCTTGGCTTTGGATTCCACAGAATTGTGAGAAAGTGTATGATCAATTTGCATCAGCAGCGAGTCACAGCACTGGGACCACTGAACTGCCCACACAGCACCTGCCATCTGCGACTGTCTCCATAGGGTGGTGGGTTGTGATGTGCAAGGGGGATTGCACCAGTTTCTGCAGGAGTAAGGTTCAGAAATGGAAGCAGAGGCAGAAGTTACGGACAAATTAACTCAGTGAGAGGAGGTAGTCTAGCCCTGAACGTACCTGGGAATGGATGTGGCATTTATGGAGAAAGCGAATTCTGTAGAAGTAAATGAGACTCGGAACGGCTGTCTACCAAGAGACCACAAAGTAGACCCTGTCAGCAGGTGGGAGATTAGCATACGTAATTACATAAGGCAATTTTTTCAGCCTAAAGATTCCATATTTATAAGAGAAATGGTTTCACTATTATTGCTTTTCACAAAATCTAAACATCTATGAGCTCATAAATAAATAAATAATACCAGTTGAAATTTTTGCTATTTTCCTTTGTTGTAATAAATATTGGTATTACCATATACAGTGAGTACTATCAACTATAAAATTTTCTTGCCTAGCCAACACCTTTAAAAAAGCCAATTAATTAATTTCTGTAGACATGACCAGTGAACTACAGCAATTTAAGAAGAATGAAGTAAGCCTTCTTCAAAGTGTTAAAATGCCTGGGGAAAACATCTTAGAATTGGTCTTAGCAATCAATTCTTGGATTTGACATCAAGAGCGTAGTCAATGAAACAAAAATAGACAAGCGGGTCTTTATGAAACTAACATGTTTATGCACAGCAGAGGAAACAATCAACAGAATGAAAAGCAACCTATGAAATGGGGGAGAATCATATCACAGTACGTCTGATGAGGGTTAATATCCAAAATATTTAAGAATCTCCTACAACTCAATAGGTGAGGAATAAATAATCTGATACTTACACTGCACAAAGGATTTGAATAGAGAAGTCTACAAAGCAGACACTTCCTGTATAACCCATAGATAGGTAGAGTGACTGTGACAGTTTTGAGATAGACTGTGATACGATCCACTATTTCACTTCCAATAAACAAGCTGGTCATCATCTTTTCTGATTCACTGTTTAAGTTTCAACTTGCTGGACTTATTGGTGTTGCTAGGAGGGCTTCATTTGTTTCCATCACACAGATTTTATGTTTCTTGATGTCCTGATCTCAAAATGTTTTGAATGACCATCACTAATCAGCAAGGAATCTCAGATCAGAATCAAAATAAAAAAATATTGACAAGAATATGGAAAAAAGGGGACCCTTGCACACTGTCGATGCTAATGTAAATTAGTGCCATCATTAAGAAAATGGTATGGAGTTTCCTCAAAAATTTTTAAAATAGAGCCACCCTATGGTCCAGAAGTTCTGCTTCTGAATATATATCCAAAATAGTTGAAATAAGAAACTTGAAGAGATGTTTGTACTCTCGTGTTAATTACAGCTTTAGTTAAGATATGGAAACGTTTCAAATTGTGTGTGAAAACACCACACTGTACCCCAGAAGTGCATTAATGTACAAAGTTAACGTTCAATAAAAAAAAAAAAAAAAAGATAAGGAAACAACCTAAATGCCCATGGACAGATGAACAGATAAAGGCAATTCAGTATTGTCAGAGTTTGGCTGTTCATGTTCTCCAAACCCCATGTTAAAATTTGATCCCCAGAGTTGGAGGTGAGACCTAAGGAGCGATGTTTGGTTGTGGGGTTATATCGTCCCCACCCTGCGGGGTGTAGGGAGGTGTGTGTTCTCACTCTCATTAGTTCTGTGGAGAACTGCTTATTGAGAAGAGCCGGGTGTCTCCTCCACCCCCTTGCTCTCTCTGTCACCCTGTAATCTCTGCATGTGCTGTCCCTGGGTCTTTCCTACCTTAAGTGCCAGCAGCCTGGCCAGACAGCCTCACCAGTCACAGATGTCTTCACTGTGCTTCTCATACGACCTGCAGAACCATAAGCCAAATAGACCTCCTTCCTTTATAAATTACCCAGTCTTATAGATTTTCTTATAGCAATGCAAATGGACAAAGGCAACAGGGGGTGTGTGTGCATGTGTGTGTGGAACAATACTAACCCTTAAAGAAGGTGTTTAAATTAGTCAAACTCATAGAAGCAGAGTGGTTTGTAGGGACTAGAAGAAGGATAAAATGAGGAATTGGTGCTCGATCGATATAGAATTGCATTATGCAAAACCAGTAAGTTCTAGAGATCCTTCATACCACGAGTACTTCTAGGTAAAAATACAGTATTGTGTACCTTAGAATGCATTAAGAAGACTGAGCTCATGTTAAATGTTCTTACCACAATAGCTAGTCAAAAATAACATCAGAAAATCTTTGGAGATGATGGATGCTGATACCTTTCTTTGTTGTGGTGAGGGTATCATGGGTATATACATTTGTCAAAACTCATCAAATGTATACATTAAATGGGTGCCATTTTTTGTTTTATCAACCTATTTTAACAAAACCTTAAAAATGTGTTTAGACGTTCATAGACACACAGATATACAAATGAATAGTAAAACTAAAGAAATCCAAATAAAATTGGCAGGCATATCAACATCAACCTCCTGTTTGTGTTATTTTATCATACTTTTTAATTATTATCATTTGGGTAAACTTGGAAAATATTCAAAGTAGCATTTGATTTTTTTTCTTACAACTTTATGTAAATCTACTTTATCTATTTTTTTTAATAAATGCCTAGTAGACCTCAATGTATAGTAGGAAGATTATAAAATATTTCAGCCTTTGAGATTACATATAAGTTGTCAAATTTTGGGTAGCCTGAAAGTTGAAAAGTTGTCAAGAACTGGCTGTCTGAACTAAGTTTAGTTTTTGATCCGGAGATGCTGACCCAAAACATCAATCAATAACATTTACCTCCTTTTTAAGTCTTGTTATTGCTCATAGTGTATGAAGGTCCCATTTGAACAGCATTCAAGTGAAGCAAATACTTATAAGCAAATTCCATGAACTTTAAAATTCATGGGATTAGTGTCTTTACGTCTTTTTTTGCATCAAACCTTAAGCCATCACTATTTAATCAGAACATTTTCACAGGATTCAGAGCAGTTTAATCTGTAGGTCACTCCTGGATCAAACATATTAGAGAAGATGAAATCAAGTATCGCATTACCTACTTTCCAAAACTACTTTTTTATTTTATTGTAACTAAATTTTTATAAAAAATTTTAATTCAATTTCTAAGAAGCAAAGTTGCATATCACTTCTTGAAAGGTCTGAATTCCTTAAAGTATATCTTACATTTTTTATATTGTTGAATTATTCTTTACCCTTATATGGACAGATACCATCTGATTTATCCATACAATATTAATTATTCTAATTAATTACTAACAAGTCTTCTAATCAATTAAAATGTTTAGTATCTGTAGAAAAAAAATAAAACCAAAGACACAAGAACAAATCTTTCATCTCTTCTGCATTACGTAAACATTATAAACACATGTTTATTTGAAGAACAAATTGTATTGTGAATAGACAAGATGGGAGCAAATTGCACACGAACATTTATTGTCACCATGTATATATTTTTAAATCTACATATTCTACTAGATTGAAACTGGTATGTTCAATACACAATATGAGGCACTTTCATTCTTGCAAAAAAAATTCCACTGGTACAATTAATTTGTTTTTCTTTCTAAGAGTTGAAAATTCAGAGTATAAACAGGACTCTGTTGGGGGTTGCAGGGCAGGGAATGCACCTCCGATCTGAGTGTTATTTAATTTGGGGGCATGAGCTTGGTGGAGAGAGCTTCTTGCTCAGTGCTCCTTCCTACAAAGCTTTCTTTTATGGAGATGCCAAATCGATTTTATAGCAAGCTTTTCATCTCTTACTCCACCAAGGGAAAGTATGCAGTTTAAAACTAAACTATCTGTTAAGGAAATGAAAAAGGCACCCAGAGGGCTTCATGGTCTTTGAAAATTAGTGCTTAAAAATTTGCAGATGTCCCATCTGATTTTTTAAAAAATTATTTACAATGAATACAAACAGAAGGATAAAATTTCTGCAGTAAACATACCGTCTCTGGCTCTTTGGATTTTCAGTTTGTAATCAAATTGCATTTTTAAGAATCCAATAGGCTATGTTAAATTTACCTTTCAAACACTCGGCTTTCACTTTCTTCTCTCCAAGAGAGTGATAGGAAAAAGATTTACTATTTAAAGCCTGCATGATTAAGTCCTTAGTTTTCTCTTCCTGTGAGTTAATATCTCTTTCTGAGTACAGAAAACAGAAACTTCATGATGGAGATGTGACGTGCTGTGGAGTATATTCAGCAGCGTGTTCCTGCTCCCTGTTACCCACCTTAACTATTGACTGAGGACACATCCCAAGGGGCCAAGGTTATGCACCACCTCCATGTTGAAACTTTTGTTAATTGTTGGGATGCTATGTCTGACTATCTAAGTACTCAAGATTGAATCACTTCTCAGCATGATATGCAGAAATAAAGGTATCTCCCTAGAGTGACATTTATTTCACTATGCCGCGCTGAGTAACATATCCAGACTGGATAAACCAGTCTGGTGTATTGTCCCACAGTTTACAATGTCTTGCAGTTGTTTCCAAAATATATGCATTTCAATTACTGAATTAGTTTGCTTGTGCTGCTGAAGTAAACTACCCAAAACCGGGGTACTAGTTTACTTAAAATAGTAAAAATGTATTTTCTCCCAGTTCAGGAGTCTGGAAGTTGGAAACCAAGGCATTGGCAGGATTGGGTGACAACCCTAAGAGAAGGGTTTGCTCTGTGCAGATCTCATTCTTTCCCCCAAGTCTTCTCGGGTCTTCCCTCTGTGTGTGCTTTTGTCGAAATTTCCCCTTTTTGTGAGGACCACAGTCATACTGGATTTAGGCCCTGATAACCTCATTTTAATTTAATTATTTCTTTGAAAATCCTGTCTTCAAGTCTTCAAATGCCATCTACTTTGGCGGTCTCAGTGGCTAGACTTCAACATATGCATTTTTCTAGAAGGGAGGGCACGGTTCAACTTCTAATAACTATCCATGGGGCCAAGCGTCCTGTTTGTCTTCAAGAATTTAGCTTTTTTCTATAATCTGGGTATTTTTGTGTTTGTAGTAGTTGGGAAGATCACACTTAAAGGAAAACAAGATGGAAAAAAGTGCCGAATTAGAATACATATAATCTCAGCTCTTATCTATACACGATCCCTTTCAATGTAATATTTATAATAAAGCCCAGTTAATTTGTTTTCTCTTCCACATTTTGGCTGTGCATCAGCACCTCTTTATTTTCTTTCCATACATTCTCTAAACCCTGACCCCACCGTCCCAGGTCCCCAGGCTCCTCCTTGTCTTAACAGTTACACACCTGCGAGGCCAACACTTGACTTCCCTTAAACTAAACACAGAAAAGGAATTTCTTTGATTAATAATTCTTCACTTCCAAACCAGTTTCTGACACAAATGTACCAATGCTATGTGATAGAAAAAACATGATTTTAGTGACATTACAAAATATCCTCTTGAGTTTATTTTATGAGGATTATTAAGTTAATTTGAATATGACACCTTCCAAATAGGTTAAAACACACTAAAGAGCAAGTCCTATTCCTTTAATTTATGCCGTTACCTAATCTGTACAGTAAATGAGGGTTCCGATTTAAATGTTCCTTCACCTTCACGTTGCCATACAGCTCTCATCGTACCGTGCTGTACTATTTGAGGAGGTAGAATTCCCCCCTCTGTAGTAATGTGTGCATGCAACCTTGTTTCACCGTATCTAAATTGATCCAGGAACCCTGTTTTTCATGATGTATGCCTCAGGCTAGCTGTTATGATGAGAAGTCCAATTATTGGTCAGAGATGTGACTTGAACTGTGCATATCTTGGGCAAACACTCTCCACTGCATCGTGGACGAGAACACATTTTCTCTCATAGCAGGTTTAGAGCTCTCCTTGCTCCATGCATTTTCCTTGGGTTATCTTAACAGCAGCCACACAAAATATGCCATAGATTTCAATGCATTGTATGTATAATCTCTTGGTGTTGACATTTATTTTCTTCTGTAAAAATAAATGAAAGGAACGTATGGCTCAAAGCTAGAGCAATTTTATTTTATGTGCCAAACTCTCTGACATGGAAGTCCCATGCTGGTTGTATCCTGGGTACTTTTGAAAATTGCACTAGCACATGAAGAGTCTCAGAGTCAGAACTAATGTAATTTCAAACTCTGATGACATTTTGACAGACTCACTTCTCATCATTACAGTACTGAAAAAAAAATATATGCTGTGATCCAGTCTACTCTTACTACAGTAAAACAGCATTGAATATTGATAAGTCTTGCAAAGTTTTAGGTATCCGTACATAATTATACGTTTTAAGACAAATGTTAATATGACAATTTTTTTTTGTTTCTTTCTGAGCTTCTCAAATATGGAGCTTAAAGGATTGACCAGATATTATTTAACATTTTCTTATGGGATATTTCTAACATTAACAAATAAATTGGAGGCCCACTGCCAGCTTCATCAAATATCAGCATTTTTACTTAATTTTAAAAGTAGTTAAAATGTATCGGCATCATTTTAAATTAATTCTAAACAAGGCAGACTGCCTATTTAGATTGAGAATTTACTATTTGTTTGGATGATTTAATTAGCCAATTTTGAGAGTTTCATTAAATAATTATTAAACTTGGTTTAAAATACCATTAATATTTTCTTAAATCATGAAGAAAACAAACTAGGTCTTTTAGTAGCACCCTATTATTTTAATTAATAAACTTTGTATCCAAGAACAGTTTTTAGTTCACAGCAAAACTGAACAGAATATACAGAGATTTCCTGTCCACCCCTTGTCATCACATACGTACAACTGTCCCTGAGCAGAATCCCACACTGAAGTGGCTCATTTGTCACAACACACCAGCAGACACTGGCACATCCTTATCACCCAAATCCACAGCTTACATTAGAGGTCGCTCTCAGTCATGTCTATTCTACTGGTTTGGACAATTGTACCATGGCATGGGGTCATGACAGCAGTGCTGAACAGAAGAGTTTCACTGCCTAAAAATCCTCTGGGGCTCTACACATCCTCCCCATGCTCCAACTTTTGGCCAATACTAATCTTTTTACTATTTATATAATTTTCCTTTTCAAGAATGTCATACGGTTGGAATCATGCAAGATGGAACCTTTTCCAATTGGCTTCTTTCACTCCGTAATATTTAAATTCCCTTCATGTTATTTTGTCATGGCTCTTTATTTCATTTATTTTGAGCCCTGAGTAAATAATATTCCATTGTCTGGATGAACCACAGTTTACTGATGCCCTCACCTACCCTTGGGTGCTTCTCTTGTGTTATTTCGTTGGTGTTCCTTCACATTGGCATTCCATTATCTTCAAAACTAGCTGTAGCAGGCACTGATTTCTTTGAGTCTGAAGCAATATTAAAGTCATACGTGTAAAAAATAATCTTATTCTATAAAAGAGAAGGAATTTTGTTAGAAAAAGTAAATCAATGATGTAAAGGAACAAGAAAATACTATGCAACAAGAAAATACTATGCCTAACTCCCTCTCTGTGCACCTGTAGAGTCACACCATCCATTTATTCACTTGCTCACATGTTCAACCAATAGGACTGAATGACTCCGGAAGTCAAAGCCCCCTTAAGCACTGGAGTGACAGTGAGTGATGTAAACAAATGTGGACTCAATTAGGAAAATCAAAAAACAAACAAAACAGTTGTAGAGATTAAACACTGAGCCAGCAATTGCAGGGAGAATGGGATGTTAGGGGTAGTGCAAGGTATTGTACAAAAATGTCCGAGATCACCCAAACGAGTCTGCCGTTAGGGAAGTCTTCCTTCTCCTCAAGGGACCAAATGGCCTAGAGACCTTGACTCAGTAGGTGAGCACGATTCAGCCAGAGGAAGGAACCAAGGAGGCTGATGAGTGAGCACAGTCAGAACCCAGGAGCGGGGCTGCAGAGAGTGCCGAGCTCCCGCAGCAAGTGAAAATCAGTAGGACACGATCTGATTCACCCTGGTTTCAGAGAAGAAAATTGACTAAGCAGTGAGTCTGCAGGGAGGGAAATGAGTTAGGAGGACATTTCAATAACATAAATGAGGTTGGATAGCCAGCTGTATCATCATCATCTGGATGAAAAGATCCTGCGTAGAGTCTACAGAATCCTTTCCTCTTATTATTGAACTAAAAATGGAATAAAACTCAATAAAGATAATTAATTTACCCAAATCAAATTAAGGATTCTAGAATTTTCCTGGTTTACAGTCCAGTTCTTTTGATTTTGTGATGCTGTCTTTAAGAAAGCATACCGTAGATCCTTCCCTTTCCCCCAAAAAATCTATCCTTATAGATTAAGAATATCTTTGATATGACAAAAATGTATCTTAGTATCTCAATTTTTATTAATATTGTATTTTCGACATTATTTCTAGCACTCTTTGATTCTGTCTGCTGCCGTCCTACTTGCTAACTAGACTTTGAGGGAGTATAGTACGTGAGGAGGGGTCTGGGATCACTGGCACCCTGGATTGTTTTAATGTATTATTTCTCATGAAAAACTGACGTATGAAAATGTACTGATAATATAAGATTTCTGATCATGTGTATAATTCTTCTATTGCTTAATCTCTAGTTTGCCTAAATTGCTCTCCAAATAATTTATTATACACAAAAACAATTCTTAGAGAGTTAATTCAGTTGTTTTTAGTTCTTTATGTTCCAAGACCTTAGTAGAAATGGCAAAATTGCAAACTACACTTTGTTTTCTGAGGTTCCCCTTGTAAAGTTAGCACAGTTACTTGGGACAAAATGCAAAAGCTAGCGGCAATTAAATGACAAGAAAAAGAGATGGCGAGGGCAGGTAAATTCCAACAATCAATCAATTTAAGGGAAAAAAATCAGCCAAACTGGTAAATTGGTTTCAAATAAACTTCCATAATCAGCAATAGTCCTGACAGCCTGTTATGTGACTGAGTGAAAATTTTACTTAGGCTCCACAGACTAGGTAAAACAAGAAATCCTGGACTTTAAATTAGTTTTACCTCAAGCGTTTACATAAAGGTATAATTCAGTTTTCTTTTCAAGATATTTCTATTTGTGAGTTTCCATTGAAAGGACTCTACTTACAGAAAAGCTAGGCATAGGATTTAGGCATAGGAATTTGAATTAAAATGTGAGATGGCTCCAAACTCCATCATATTTTCATATTTACATTCTTGGCAAACCCTAACTGTTGCTGGAATGCACACAGTTCTTTGTGAACTGCATGGGGATTTGAGGGATTTGGGTGTTTTAGAGTCGCTTTTGAGCTTGTAGGAACTTCCTAGAGGAAATATATTTTGCCTTTACAAATCTGAAGGTGTGAATTCTTTCAGCATGCCAGGTTCACCACGGTTCTCTGTCGGCATTAATTCCTGGTAAAACAAATGGAGAGTATGCAAAAAGAAATGATTCTACCCAACACTGTTTACCCCAGATCAGGGTAATCAGGTCCCTAACTAACGAGTCAAAAATTACCGTCACACAGATGGGTTTATAAACAAGACCCCTGTTCACAGCAATCACTGGCACACGGCAGACTGGGCAAGTATTTTATTCCACATATAGTGTAATATTACAGGTATATTGCTGTTTTTCTTTTTTGGGGCAATCACATATTATTTATAATAAACGTCTTCTGAAAGTCATTTTAAAAAATAACAGGAGGATTGCGTATTTTTGTCACTTTCATTTGCATATTCTTTTCCAACTGATTCTTTTTCCTCTTCAGTAAATAGATGGATGTGTCTAATTTCAGTCTTCCCTGTGTCTTCGTGCTTGGATTTCACGTTCCTAGAACACCCCGCCTTCTTACTTTATGATTTCTCTATACTTGTGCATTTCCCCCACTAGACATTTCTCCCGAAGCCGGGGGGCTGAGTCTTATTCCTGCCCCCAGCACAGTGCTCCCTGGGGGAGGCAGTAAGCTGCTGTTATTTACGGAAGGATGTGGCCAACCCTGACGGGAGAGTGAAACAAAGACTGTGACTGCTGCATCCCTAAATGTGTTAACGTCAAAATTTGGCAGCCCAGTAATAAACCTGTAGAACTCACGTTGGTCCCAGGACATCCCGATGGTACTGCAGGAGGACGGCAGACACCTGCTCTCTACACTGCAGCAGAACCTTCCACAGAAAAGGGGCGTTCGGGGGGGGCACTTGCCCTGACACCTTCACATGGGTTCATACCTCTTTGGTAAGATATTTGTAAATAGATGTAGATATGTGCATTTTGACTAGATTAATTGGAATATAACTTCCCAAATCAGAGAAATGCATGCAGGAAAACGAAGGTTTCTGTTTTCTTAACCCTGGGTCATCTCTATCTACTTGCACAGAAAACTGACAAGGGATTCCACTCCGAACATTGCCTTCCACCCGTCACAGGCCACTCGGGTCAGTGGAACCATGTCCTGACATCTGCTGTCTTCCTTTCTGTGACGCTAATTATATCTGTTGTGGTTCGCTTTGTGCCCACCTGTATTATTATCTTAAGTATGAAATGTTCACTTCCCTTTGCACTAAGCGTGACAGCTGATCTCTCTGATACTTCGCTTTGACACTCTGTGTCATTCTCCTTGGGAAGGTACGTCTTCATTCTTTCAAATGCACATCTGGCTTGTGCACATCTTACAAATATTTTAGAGCAATTTTTGTGAAACCATGGATAAAGTCAAAAACGTATGTTATCTATTAATATCAGTGCCACTGTGGGACCAATGCAGCGTAGACAGCTTGAAACATCCAGGAAGTCTTGGGAAGGATGTGGCTCATGAACGCACAGTCCCTGGATGGTCTGTGAATTCAGCTCTGGTCATTTTAATCCTGAACATGAGCCTCGTGAGTGACCTGAGACCAAGGTCAATGCTGCTGAGCGGAGTGCTGTTGTGGAAGCAAACCCATCTCAACCTACCTGTGAAGTAGCACACTTTGATGTTACTACTCCAACAATATTGGACCATTGGACACAAATCATCCAGGTAAAAGGGTCTGGATAGTGTGAATTAAACAAGTGTCAGGAGAAATCATTTTGCCTTTCTTTGCTGTTATGGCATGAAGGAGAACCATTTCTTCAAGGTATTGTTATGTGTGATGAAAAATTGATTCTTTTTGACAATTACAAGAGTTTGGCACAACAGCTGCATAAAGATGCTATGCTGACATACGGTCCAAAGGTGACATTCATCAAAGAAAGCCAATGGTGTCTGTTTGGTGGTCCAGCACCGGTGTTACCCACTGCAGCTTCAGGAAACCTCATCAATTTATTATAGCAGATGTCTGCCCCAAACGATCAGACAAAGTGAGCAGGATGCTTGTAATTAAGCAGCTGAGATTAGTTGATAGAGAAAGGTCAATCCTTTTGCAAATAACACTGTTTCACGAACAACGCTGCTCAAACTTAAGAAAGTGTATAAAAACTCTGTTACCCACCGTATTCACCAGACCTTGCATCAACTCACCACACTTCTTCCAAATTCTCAACAAGCTATGGAAAATGCTTTTTGAGATTTCACTGCCACCCGCTCTCCAGGCTTCTTTCCCGCTGGCACTGAGACACCATTAAGATGGCCAACCCGTGTGGACACTTCAGGTGCATAGTTTGACTGCCTCTTGTTTATAATAAACTAAACTTTTGATTCAAAATAAGACATTTTATGTTGAATGACCTTGTAGTTTCCTGTAGCTGTTGTGACAAATGACCACAAACTTGACATTTGCATTAAAGCAACACTTTGTTGTAGTTGTTCTGAAGGCCACAAGTCCCTAAACAATTTTTCTGGGCTACAGCTAAGGCCTTTTCAGGGCCGGGTCCTTCTAGAGC
The DNA here is from genome assembly GCF_000181295.1 of Otolemur garnettii. NCBI lineage: Eukaryota > Metazoa > Chordata > Mammalia > Primates > Galagidae > Otolemur > Otolemur garnettii. The sequence continues at coordinate 13,256,474 of NW_003852429.1, forward strand.
CTTTGGAGAAGAGTCTGTTCCCTCGGTTTCTCTAACTTCTGAAGGCCACCTGTGTTCCATCCTTCCAATCTCAGGATTCTGTCCTCACATCTCTTTTCACCATAAGGACCCTTGTGACTACATTTAACCCACCGGAGGAGACCCAGGATGATCTCACCATCTCAAGATCTTTAACTTAATCACATTTGCAAAGTCTCTTTTAGAATATAAGCTCCAGCAATTTGGAAGAGACTATCTTTGAATAGATATTATTTGGCATACTACACTATTTCTTCAGAAACAAAACAAACTGAAACACTGCTCACTCCACTCAGTACCAGTGAGCAAATGCCTTCAGTTCCCCTAAGGGATCCTGTAACAGTAGCTGCCACCTTGAGAACACAGAGCTCCCCCTTAGGGTTTCCTCAATTATTTACCCACACTATACTTCTGAAGGGAACACCAAGAGAGAGTTCAGTAAATTATTGTGAGGTCAGACTTAAACTGCAATAACTGCAACCAAATGAATAAATTCAAGTACAAAGATAGCAAAACTACATAACCGGCTGCCCGAGACTCCTTTGTTCTGTTTCAGCCAGAGACCAATTCCACCCACCCTCTCAGAAAGAGCTCTGTGTTTGCAGACCCCGTGTGACACATACATTTAAGAAGAAAGACTCTTTTTCTGTTTATTCAAACACTTACATGGTTTCCCCAACTCAGGAGAGTCTCACAAATTTTAATTAGTCTCTTAATTGTGGCAAAAAATAATTCAAATGACAGGAATTTACCTACAACTATTTTTGTGCAAGCCACCAGGGGGATTTTTTACGCCCGCCCCTCCAGATCTGGTTTCCAGGCTGTGGCTCTCACAGGCAGCTTCTTTCCCTGGTTCTCTTGCAGTGACAGCCCCTCCGTAGCATCCTGAAGGCAGAGGCCCTTCTCCTGTATCCCACATGTCTTTTGCAGATTGCTGCTGGTCACTGTAGATTCTCATTTTATTCAATATACGTGGAGAACGCTTCGTCTGCAGCAGATGGCTCCACCTGACCGCCAAGTCACTCAGTCATAACAGGTGTCAAACATCCAGGGTTTCACTCCAACATGCAGTGAGCTGTGCACTGTTTTTTAGATTATCTGATTTACCAGACATCTCTCAAGGAAGAATTTTATGAATTCTGTGATAATAGGCTTCCAACAGACATAGGAACTAGTATCTTGCAATCTAGCATAAGAACTCCCTTATTACACAAATTTAAATACCACTTCCACTGAGGCTTGTGGATGAATGAAAGAGGGGACTAGAGTATACTGAGGAAATGAAGTAATGCTTATAGGTAGAGGGGCATTCGAGAAGCGAGAGACATTGACGGGTCAAGGAACCTTCGAAACACTACGCACAGGGCGGTGCCTGTGGCTCAGTGAGTAGGGTGCCTGTCCCATATACCGAGGGTGGCAGGTTCAAACCCGGCCCTGGCCAAACTGCAACAAAAAAAATAGCCAGAAAAAAGAAAAAATAGCCGGGCATTGTGGCTGGCACCAGTAGTCCAGCTATTCGGGAGACTGAACCAAGAGAATCATCTAAGCCCAGGAGTTAGAGGTTGCTGAGATCTGTGACACCACGGCACTCTACAGAGGCCAAAAAAAGGAAACCCGGCCCAAAAAAATAAAACAAATAAATAAAACACTATGCACAAAAGTGAAGAGATCATCATATCTGCCCCACGTGTCTGGAACATACTGCTGTTTGATAGTTGAGAGCCAGCAAAGATGGCACATTTGAGTGATTAGTCATAGATAGGATAAGCAACTCTCTCTGTGGATCTTAACAAATTCATCTAAAGTCCTTATCACAAGAATTGCATGAGAAGGGCATAATTGATGTCCTCACTACCTGCATCAGAGTTCTCCAAGCATCTGCGGAACCCTGTCTTCCCTTAAGAACCTTTTTTGGTTGGACGGCGCCTGTGACTCAGAGGAGTAGGGCACTGGCCCCATATACTGGAGGTGGCAGGTTAAAACTCAAACCGCACCCCCCCCAAAAAAATGCAAAAGGAATCTTTTTTGCTTTTGTTTTAAACCGTTTATTTATTTATTTATTTATTTATTTTTTACAACTGATTCTTTCTTGCTTTGAATATTGATGGCAACGTTAAGCGCTTCTGTCTTTGTGCTTGGTTAGAGCTCTGTGTACCCATATTTCTTACCTACTGTGCAGGAGTCTCTAATCTCCTTGGGGATGCTACCTTACCATCTCTAGCTTTTCTACTGCTGGGACCCACATGTGGCCTTGTTTACATTAGGAAAAAAATAACATATTGGAAAGAATAATTGCCAGATATCAAAGACTGAGGAGGCTATGGAGAGAGATATTTCGAGAGAAGGGTGGGCTTACAAAGGAAAAACAAGTCCATATCTTGGAAAAACACCCTGATTTTGTGCTTTCTCTTCTCTATTAAAAATGTCCACTTCACATAGTGTCCATCTCCTTCTTAGACTCAAGAAACCACAGAGCAATGAATCTTCTGCCCACCAAGAGGAAAGCAAAGTACACTCTGTAATCTGAGCTCTCAGTACGCGTGCATCATTTTCTCTGGGCCTGACTCGGACCAGACACCAAGCCTGCGCCTCCACAAGTCCGCTCCACTTTAAATATAAACCAGCAGGAGTGAATGCAGGGAATGTTTGTTCTCTATATGTGGATAGTATTTAAACTGAATTATTTTTTTTTTCTTGACACGTTTTTTTTCTTTTCTTGAGAAGGAGGCTCTCAGTCTGCCTCCCAGGCTGGGGTTCAGTGGCATGATCATAGTTCACTGCAACACAACAACGCCAAATTCCTGGGTTCAAGCGATCCTCTCACCTCAGCATCCCAAGCAACTGGGACCATGCCACCATGCTCAGCTAGTTATTATTATTGTTGTTGTTGTTATTAATTTTGTAGCGATGGGGCTGTCACTATGTCGCCCAGCCTGGTCTCAAACTCCTGGCCTCAAGTGTTGCCTCCACCCCACCCTTCCAAAGCTCTACAGGCCTGTGTGGCACTTTTCAGGACGGACTTGCGGCTGGTGGTGAGACATTTCTTCTCACAGTTCGGCTGTCGGCTGTGCAGGAGGCAAAAGGGCTTTGAAAACTGCCAAGTGTCCTGGCGATGCTGTGTTTAACACCCCCAGTCTTCTCTGCCGCTGCGCCAGCCCTCAGCCTGGACCTCCTGTTCCGGCCACTTTGCGCCTCCCCAACCCCACCCAGTACACATTCATCAACCCAAGTGGTCCTTTTAAAACATGAAGATGAACCTGCCCTTCTACTTGCCTTTCACCTTGGTCAAACTTGGTCAAGTCCCGGATGATTGGCCAGTTTCTTCCTTCTGACCTCAGCCCATCACCCGTCTTCTCTCCAGCATGCCCAGACCCGCCTCTCCCCAGGTGCCCTAGGTGTACCCTCACTGCTTCTGGGGTTTTATACCCTCACTGCCTCTGGGGCTTTATACCCTCACTGCCTCTGGGGTTTTATACCCTCACTGCCTCTGGGGGTTTTATACCCTCACTGCCTCTGGGGGTTTTATACCCTCACCGCGTCTGGGGGCTTCGTACCCTCACCCCGTCTGGGGTCTTTGTACCCTCACCCCGTCTGGGGGCTTCGTACCCTCACCCCCTCTGGGGGCTTTCCTCTGACGTCCAGTCTCAGCCGGCACAGTGTCCGATGGTTCTGCCCCTGAGCGATGGCTGTCCCCCACTGTCCCCCACAGAGACTCTCCCCCATTTTCTGCCCTGCACTTATAATGGATTGATTGAAAGAACGCTGTCTCTCCTCAGCCTTCAGTCAATTTCATTTGTCAGATTTGTTTAACAAACCTTGAATGGCGTGACAGCAAAGAATCCATGTTCTTTCTACTTTTGCTCATTTAGTGTCTAACATTTGAGACAAAGGTTCTATTTTATTATTATCCATGCTACAAAACCTGTAAATAATGAGGATTTCACTCTCAAAAGTTTGTTAGAAAATGTCTTCTGCCTCATGAGAGGTTTCCGAGGGGTGTCTTGTCCAGTACTAACCGGCTCATCATCCACGCCCAATTCAATTATTCACTCTTTGTGTTACTTTTGACAAGTTGGTTAACTTATCAGTGCCTCAGTTTCCTTTTTCACTGAACAAGAACTGTGATTAAAAAACTATACTGCCTCATGTGATTGCTGCCAGGAATAAATGACTTAAAACCTTAACACCACAGAACAAGACCGGGCCAATTGCAACCACTCCTTAAATGGTATTATGTGTTTAACATTTGTAAAATAATGCACTTTTAAGCTCTAAATGAACGTTGAAAGTATTAGCTGACAAATAACTTCCTTTTTTGAAAATACAGAATACTTAAGTTGTTAAAAGGTTAACAAGATGTTTTATCCCAGATTATACACATTTTTGATTCTTTAGGTCAAGGAAATCTAGGCTTTATGTAGTTTATACAGAGGTCAGTATAAAAAGCTCCTTTTAAAGCTTAGAAAATCACACAATTCTTTAGATATAAAAAGACAAATGAAATATTTGACATAGGCTCTGCAGAACAACTTCTGTCTGCTAATTTATTTAACTAAAAGCATCCTTGGGGAGCCAGGTGTGTTGATATTAAGCTTTACATGGAAGTAACAGGGAACTACCAATTAGAATCTAACAAAATCACACATTGCTTCAAATTCAGCTGGACCACAGCTGGAATTGAATCTATACATTATAATTAAGGAAAACATATAAAATATAAATATAAAAGTATGTAAATGTATACACACTCATATATGTCATCAAAACTCTGTGGTTTCTCTCTTAACAGGGAAAAGAAAGCATGGATAATATAGAGGGAACATGGGCTTCCCTAGGGGATACCAAAATGTATCAATTTCATTAAATAAACTAAGGCAGTTTTATAAGAAGACAAAATGAGAAATATGTGTATGGCCTGTTGCTAGAACTAAAGCACAACATGATATATCTTACTTCCTACAAAATCACTTGTTCTTATTTTCTATTTAACTACTGATATTTGCGGAGGCATATGTTTTTGGAGCTAAACTATATCTTGGTTTAATAACAATTTAAAAAATCAGTGGGCTGGGTGTGGTGGTTCACACCCGCAATCCTAGCACTCTGAAAGGGTAAGGCAGGAGGGTCACTTGAACTCAGGAGTTTTCTCATTTCTTTTTCTAATAAAAATAGAAAAATTGGCAGGCATTTTCATGGGCACCTGTAGTCCCAGGTACTTGGAAGGCTAAGGCAGGAGGACCACCTGAGCTTAGGAATTTCAAGTTCCAATGGTAATGCCACTGTACTCTACCAGGAGTGACAGTGATTTTCTTTTTTTTTTTTTTTCTGCAAAAGAAAAAAAATCAATGAACAATCATTGCTCTTATGCACATTTCCAACTTACAATCCCCTTGGAAGTTCTCTAACAATTATCATTATTCAATTTAAGGAGAATGCCCTATTTCATAGCAGGTTAATTAAGAAACTCAAATTTGTTTGAAAAATTTTCTCTGCTGCATATTGTAGCATAATATTTTTCTTGAATTTGTTCCAGGCAGAAAGTTAAGACATGGAAGTTATTTAGCTACATTGCAAATCACTCCTATATCCATTCTTAGAGGGGTTTTATGTACTTATTTAAATATGAATATACAGAGTAAATATAATTACAGAAAACTGGTATGTTTGTTTATTTGTCTACCACTCTTTTTATTTACCTGAAACTCTCTAATTTGAGAAAGCTCAGATGGTTTGATAAACAAATACCTTATGGGGTGGTGCCTATGGCTCAGTGAGTTAAGGCACCAGTTTCTAACTGAGCCCTGGCCAAACTGCAACAACAAAAAAAATAACTGAGTGTTGTGGCAGGCACCTGTAGTCCCAGATACTCTGGAGGCTGAGGTAAGAGAATCGTCTAAGCCCAGGTTGGAGGTTGCTGTGAGCTGTGACATCATGGCACTCTGAGGACGACAAAGTGAGACTCTGTCTCTAAAAAAAAAAAAAAGAAAAGAAATAAAAAAAGAAAAAAAATACCTTATGATATTTAAGAATTTTATCTTAATAGCATAATAAGTAGACAAATATCTGTAATGAGTTGTGCCTCCTTTCTCAGTGCTGTATCTCCAAGTAATGTTACAAAATGTAGCATACTGAGACATAGGCTATTAGGACAGCCATGTTAATAAACTATCTAACATAGGAAAATAAACTATGGAACAACACAGTATATAATTGCCCCTTTGAAAAGAAAGATCACAGCAAAACAGCCCCTTGTTTGATTAACCACTGGTGGATTAAAATATTATATTTAATATTGTTGCTTTGCAGCATTTGATAAAAACTGAGAAGGCAGAAGCCCGGATCTGGGTTCCTGCCAGACTAGATTCTACAGACCCTGAACAAGGGATCCTCACAGAGAAGAGAGAGAAAACAGAGAAACTGGCACAGCTACTTTGAAGTGTGCTTCCTATCAGCTGGCAACAATCATTTTTTTCACCCCCTTAAATACCCAACCCCCCTTTCCCTCTCTCCCAACATTCTTCTTTCTTTTCTTTCTTTCTTTCTTTTTTTTTTTTTTTTTTTTTGCTGAGCCCATTCCCCCTCTCTCAGGAAAAAGTAAAATAAACATTTTACTTCTATTTCTAATCTTTGTGTTGAAAATTATTTCTCATCCCACATGACAAGTTCCCACCCTAACCAAATTTCTTGAACAAAATTATTGGAAAATTGTACCAAGAAGAAAACTTTGGCAATACATGGCTAAACCTGGTTTCTGAGAAGGTTACTCCAACAATAGAACTTTATGTTAGACAAAGACTAACAAAAGGAAATACTTTGTTCAAGTTAGACTCTGCATCTAATTTTATGAATACCCTGCTTCAATTTTACTGTTTTCTAACTTCACTAACCTATTCTTTCTAGTGTTGATCACATTCATGAATCTGAGTCACCAAATGGCTTATTTCAGAGCTTTTTGGATCTTCACCACTGTCTCTACACATTGCAACTGAGCCAGCTTTGCCCCTTTATGACTTTAGGATGCAATGTGTGTGTTAGCCAACCCAGTACACTTGAACAAACAAAAGGTACCTTACCTTTATTCATAAAACTCAGAGGATATTGTATTTAGCCCTACTAGCTCCATAGTACAAAATCCTTTCTGTTGTGCACAATCTGAACATACATATTAATAGTCCAGTGTAACTTGTAGCTTATATTTGGTGGACATAAACAGAGTCCAGGTATTAGAAATTTGATTTTATTATAAAGCTATTTTAATCAGTTGACATAATCACTTAAGAATCATATATTCACTGAAAGAATATCAAACAATCTGCTTAAAATGAGTGCTTCCTTGTTTTAAATTTCATTATTCAATATATTTAGGGTATACTATGCAATTTTCTTACATGGGTATATTGGATAGTGGTAAGGTCTAGAATTTTAGTCAATTCATCATCCAAATAGTGCACATTGTCCCCAAGAGGTAATTTTTAATCCTCCTCCCATCACTGGAGCCTTTAATGTCTATTATTTCATTCTGTATAAGCGTCTTTACCCATAGTTTATCTTCCTCTAATAAGAGAAAACATATGGTACTTGATTTTCCATTGCAGAGTTTCACCTCTTAGGATAATGGTCTCCAGGTCAGTTCATTTTTATGGTTAAGTAGTATTCCACTGCGTGTGTATACATGAAGTCAGACAATTAAGTTTGTAAACTCATCCTAGAAAAAGTGCTTCATACCTAGTTGATGAATATCACTGTGGTCAATAGATGGCCAATGCTAGCACTTCAAAGATGACCATAGTGATATTTTATGGTGAGCTATGTAGCAGTTTTTCTAGGATGAGTTCATAAACTTAATGGCCTGACCTCATCCATACCACATTTTCATTACCTTTTCATTAGTCTGTGGATACTTAGGTTGATTTCATATCTTTACCTTTGTTAATTGTGCTGCAATGAACATACAATTAACTTTTTTTATATAAATGGCTTCTTTTCTTTTGGTAGATACCTAGTAGTGGGATTGCTGGATCTAATGGTAGACCTACTTTTGGTTTTTGAGATATCTCCATAGTTTTCCATAGAGGATGTTCTAATTTACATTCCCATCAAAACTTTTTAGGCATTCTCTTTTCATGGCCTCTGTGTTAACATCTATTAATAACATCCATTCTGATTGGGGTAAGAAATATTTCATTGTGGTTTTAATTTGTATTTTTCTGATTCTTAGTAATGTTGAGACGTTTTTCTTTTTTTTTTTTTTCATTTGTATATCTCATTTTAAAAAAATGTTTGTTCATATTACTTTGCTCACTTTTTAATAAGGTTATTTGTTCCTTTTTATTTTTTTGCTAAGTTGTTTGAATACCCTATAGAGTCTAAGTATTATTCTTTTGTCAGATGTATAGATTTTGAGCGTTTTCTCCATTCCATGTATTGTTTATTTTCTCTGTTTATTATTTATATTGTTGTGCAGAAAATATTTAATTTAATTAAGTGACATTTATTTATTTTTGTTGTTGTGTTTGCTTTTGAGATAATACCTCATTCTCATGGACTGGAATAATCCATATTGTTAAAATGAATTTCCTGTCCAAAACAATCAATAGATTCAATTCAATTCCTATCAAAAGATCAATATCACTTTTCATAGAATTAGAAAATACTCTAAAATTCATATGGAGCCAAAAAAGATCCCAGAAGCAATATGAAGCAAAAAGAATAAAACTAGAGGCATCACATTATCTGAATTCAAATTATACTACAAAGCTATAATAACCCAAATAACATGCTAGTGGTATAAAAGTAGACATGTAGATCAATGGAATACAACACAGAACTCAGAAATAAAGCCATATGCCTACAACAAATTGATTTTTTGATAAAGACGACAAAAAACAGGCTCAGCACCTGTGGCTCAAGTGGCTAAGGCGCCAGCCACATATACCTAAGGTGGCAGGTTCAAATCCCCAGCCCAGGCCCACCAAACAACAATGATGGCTGCAACCAAAAAATGGCCGGGCGTTGTGGTGGGTGCCTGTAGTCCCAGCTACTTGGGAGGCTGAGGCAGGAGACTTGCTTGAGCCCAGGAGTTGGAGGTTGCTGTGAGCTGTGATGCTGTGGCAGTCTACCCAGGGGGATAGCTTGAGGCTCCGTCTAAAAAAAAAAAGATGACAAAAAACATATGCTGGGGAATGGGTACCCTATTCAATAAATGTTTAAGAGAAAATTTCATAGCTATATGCAGAAATGAAACTGGATCCCTAACTCTCACCATATATACAAATTAACTCAAGATGGAATAAAAACCTGAGTGTAAGACCTGGAACCATAAAACTTAGAGAAATCCTAGAAATGGCTGTTTTTAAAATACTCACATTATAGCATTTTCTGCAAAAAAGACAATCTTTTGTGCTTTTTTCTTATAATGTCCTTACATTGTGTTTTTTAATTATCAGTTTAAGAAATACTGCATCTGAATATTTTGTAGCGAATCACAACATCCTTTTGTATGTGGACCCCTGATTACTATCAGCTGACCATGAAATGAAGGAGTGAAAATGAACTTCAGTACTGTATCCAGTGGTTAGTAGAGTAGGCTTTAGATACAGATGAACTGGGTTAAAATCCTGGCTCTGTCTTAGGGACAACCGATGTACCTCTCTAAGCCTCAATTTCTTCATGTGTAAAAAGAGGATAGTGAGTTTGCCTCGCTCTCAGTTTAATCACACAGAGTAATGAGATGGTTCATGTGACATGCACAGGTTAGCGTTTGACACATGATATCTACTCAATAATTTGAGGGGACATTATTAAGACTGAAGCAATAGTAGATAATATTATTTAAAGAGTGATTTCAATGGCATCCTGAAATAGAATGTATAGATTACCTATTGTTAATAATTACTTACTCCTTTTGATTGAAAACTTAATGAGGCTATCAGAACCAAGGACAGTGCTCATAGGATGTGGAAGGACCACTCTCCACCTTCTCCCCTCCTCCCTGGTGGCTTTCAGTAAGGTCAGCTGCTGCAATCAGTCATTACCTTGGACTCTTCCATCTTCTTTCTAGACCGAAACTAAACCTTCCCAGTGTATAGCAACCTGTTCTGAATTTATCTAGTGAGAGAAATTTCTAGTCCACACTACACCAGTGTGATTTATCTACTTAATTTCCGACTTTACCTTATGAAATAAGATGCTTCACTGGTAACAGATGTCTCAGTAATAGGAATACTGGGTTTAAATGTATCTCCTTCTTCAAATAGTTTATCCATACTGCGCTAACTCTTCCCATTATGGAAGGAAAAAGCAGAGGAAAGAGGAGTAATGGTTCACATTACCCTAAACTCCCTGTTACAAACAAACAAACAAACAAACAAATAGCAAAAGAGCTTTGTCCTGTGGGCCAGGGAATTAATAAGTAATTGGCTTGTGTGTGCCAAACCGCATTATGATTTCACTAAATAAAAACTTTCTTTTCCTACTTATACCAATATGGCTATCTGCTAATACTTTTACACATTTTTTTCTTAGAATGGAGTTTGTATGGCTCAATTCTGCCTCTGTTTCACAAATTAAAAAAGAAAAAAAGGAGTTCTGACTAGATTGAATCTGAGCCATTCTGTTTACTTACATGTAAAAATTCTAGTTAGAGAATAATTTGTTAATAAATCTTAATATAAAGTCATCATGGTATAACAGAAATACTGTGAAGAACACTATTAATAATATATGAAATGGATTTTCTCTATTCTTGTGGTTTCTGATACTGATTCCCTTGGAGTTCTCCACTTTAATGTTATCAAACATGAAGAATTAAGACAAAGTAAAATAAAACATAAAATGTCCATAGCAATGTACAGGATTCTAAACTTGGGGAATTTTTCCAATTTAAAATAGATATTTAAGGGAATATACAGGTATTACATACATGCATATCTTATATACATACATTTTAATACATATATTTAATAGATAAAATAAATACACATATTTTTCAATATTTATGGTAATGCTTTACTTGCATACATGTCTATGGTTCAAAAAACTTTCCTATGTGGACCTAATCTGGTCTCATACTATGTGAAATGCTTCGTGCAAGTCTTTATTTTCCATGTTCAGAAGGGTTTTCTACTGCTGACTCCACTTTCTTATGGGGTTTTAATTTTTATTTGCACAATCATCTGATTCCTCAAACCATCCTTTGCTTTCCTTCCAGCTGCACTTGAATCAGGGTTTTCAAATGAGCTCTGTCCCTTTTGCTGTGTACTGCTATGTGCTCACACCTGTGATTATGCCACCCACTTCTGACTCCCAGGGACAGGGCCTCGGAGCTGAGTCAGTACCCTGTTCCTATCCCAACTTACCTACTTGGGGAGAGAGAACTAGGCTTCAGTCACATGAATTGGATGAGCAACACTCTGTAACTCAGCACCTCTGTGTATTCATTACTTACCTGAAAAATTTTGAAGCCGGAAAAAAATAATCTTCTCATAGATTACCACTGATTTCAAAATGCTATGATTCTATAGCTATAAGGATACACAGTTAGGATCTGACCAGACAGAGGCTAAGGCCCAGGTCCCTAGATTCTGCTTATCTTCTCTTTACTCCTTTTTTCTTTGGTATTTGATGCTGAACAAATTAAACTGTGGGACAGAAGTGGATTCCAATAGTGTTCAAAAGAGTCACTCATCCAGAACTCTTGTGGCACCATCCAGAGCTCAGTCAGGGTCAGCGAAATGAAACCCGGGAAAGCAGCTGAAAGGGGCAGAGATGGGGCAAAGATCAGAGTGTACGCCATTCTCTGGCCACTCCTCATTGGGAAGTTGACATATAATAAAAATGATGGGCATTATGCGCAGCCATAGGCAGGCTGCTCTGACTCTCTACTTATTTATGTCTGGGGACTCTCTACTAGTTTCTTGTCTCAAAATTTGTCAGCAATCTATTGTTACTGAGCTTTTGTTATCAGGTAAAATCAGTTTCTTAAATACTCACATATACATTGTTAAAATCTCATATCACATACACAGACTCACACCCCACACAGGCTCTAACTCACACAACACACACATACACATACATACCCACAGGCTGACACCCACATACACACTCACACCCAAGGTGCTCACACTCATCCATGCTCTCATACATGTTCACACACCTGCACACAGGCACTCACTCACACACAAACCCACTCACATACACACATACACACACACTCACTCATGCAGAGTCACTGAGCCCTGTGCTAGATGTGACACATATGAAATTGTCTTTTCTTTGTAAACTAAGGAGAGGGACTCTAGGTGTATTGATGCTCCCATCAAGTTTGGTACCCAAAATTGTAAAATCTCTAACAAGAAATATGTTCAATTTTATAAATAAATGCCCCTCTGTTCTGAGTCATGAACAAATATATATTTTTGTCTTTGTATATCTTCAGGCAGGACCTAAATATTTGGTGAACTCCATCAGTTCATAGCATATTTGGTAAAACAACAACAACAACAACAACAACAACAATGCATTCTGTTTAGAAGCAAGGAAGAAACTTTGGGGCATCATGTTTTTGAGCATATTGTGCACTGTAACTATCCTTGGGCCGCAACTGCCTACCAAAGGTCGCCAAACACCCCGCCTGAACTCCTGAGTTGAGATCACTTCTCATTCTCTTATCCTGTTTTATTTTAAAGATAATTCTGTCAGCTGATGCAGTTTCCTAGCTATTAATAGATCTTTCCAGAAGATGCTGTAGCAAAGCAAAAGTGAATATTTCCCCATCTTTTAGAGTTTTTTTTCCCAAATGTGTGAAAAACCTTGTCTCCCTGAAACAGTTTTCAAGAAAGAAAGAAATAAACCAGTTGGCAGAAAATATATCAACAATTAGTCATTAAAAAGATTCAAGGGTAAAAATAAAATCCTGAGGTTGGTTTAAGTTTTTTAGAAGTCACTGATTAGCTTTTTGTGAAGTATAAAAAGTACGCAGCTCTTTTTGAGTACTTAACCTAAGTAAAATCCCCTTAAGGTTGAGGAGGCCTTTCCAATCTTCTCTTTTTTATTATGTTGGAATATCTTTGCCTACAACTGTTAAAATTGTGACCATAATCTACACCAAAAAACATAAATTAAAAATGTATTTATATGATCTCAAATGGATATTTAACATGCGAAATAGTGAATATCCACGTTCCACCACTATTTAGATGCTGAAAATGATGCCATTGTCATAAGGGTGCTTTGACTGAGAAAAATTAGGACTCTGGTAGGACAGAAGGAAAATGAGTTGATTATCAATGGATAGAATCAGAATAGCATCCACTGTTAAAATTGGTCGTCTTTTGTGATGAAAACGTGTATGGTGTTGGTGGTCACACATGTGATGTTTTTCTGGACATCATTTTTCAGGGCCTGACGTAGGGTGGGAAAAGCCTTGATTGAACAAAACTGAAGGTTAGCACGAGCATCTCTGAAGTTAGAAGGGAAAGGGCCATTAGAAAACTAAAACTATCCTAGTCCCCTTGTTGAATGGTTGGATTGGGGCAGAGGAGAAGAAATGAAATGAACAAAGCTCCTCATATTCTATGTCTGGAGAGACAGGTACCATAACTGAGAAAGAGGATCCAGGGAGAAGGAGAGAGGCAGGAGTGGAGTGCCTGGGCGGGAGGTGGTATGTCCAGACCTAGGCTTACACAGACAATGGGTAGGGAGAGCATTCCCCATGCAAAGAGCTGACATCTCCCGGGACATATACAGAGACAAGACCTACAGACAAGTGCATGAAGTGACAGAAATGTAAACTGAAGCCAGAATGTAAGACAGGAAGAGAGAGGGAAACTCCAGAAAAAAAAATTTTTTTAAGACATTTTATGTGTACAGTGGATAACAATGAAAGGTATTGAAGCACCTTGGTGTAATGTGACATTTCTAAATTAACCAGACGACTGTTTGCAACATCACAGGTATGTAAAGAAAATAATTATCTGTCCCCAACTATTCAGAAACTGCACTAAGTCCATAGTTAATAATGAATAAGATACCAGGGAGGAAATCTCAATGTAAGTGAGACCGTACAAAGTCTAATGTGATAGCCCGGGATTAAAGAAAAAAGACTTTTAGTCCATTCTTCATCTACCTCACTTAGGATTATGGTTTGCAATTCCACCCATATTGTTGCAAAAGGAATTAAGCCACCCTTCTTCATGGCTGAGCGGTATTCCAGGGCATATATAGAACACATTTTGATAATTCATTCATGAAGGGATGGGTATTTGCATTGCTTGTAAATCTTTCCAGTTGTGAATTGTACTGCAACAAACACCACATATACCCACTCTCAGACTGGAACTAACAGATGTGCACATATCCACAGTGAACCAAGATAACTCAATGGCAATCAAGTGGGGGGAGAGGGAGGGAGGGGGGGATGGGTGAAAACTTACCTAACAAGTACAAGCAGCACTATCTGGGTGACAGGTGCACTTGAACCCTGATGCCAGCATTACAAAAGTGAACTATGGAAACCAAAACAGATTTACTCCCATAATACTTCTAAAATAAATTAATTATTTTTGCACAAAGCAGATTAAAAAGAAAGGAAGAGAAGAGAAGAGAAGAGAAGAGAAGAGAAGAGAAGAGAAGAGAAGAGAAGAGAAGAGAAGAAGAAAGAATAGAGAAAGGACTTGATTTGAGGTTGTACTAGTAAAAAAGAGGCCAGAGGTTTTATTTACATTGTTTTGTAGTTTTTGTTTTTAGTGAGGTTTTTGGTTTAGAAAAGTAAATAGATGTGGTTGTGCAAATGATTGAAAGAGGAAGTTCGAGTGAGAGGATTATACATAATAAGCCTGTGATTTTAAAGGGCGGATCTTGTAGCATAAAGGAAAAGAAGTCCAATGGGGAGGAGGCCTTTTGCCCTAAGGAATAAATAAAGAGTTACCATCTAATTTTATTATGTACGAGACTCTAGAATACTTTCACGGAGTTTCTACTTACATTCTTCCAGGTGATTTTTAATATTTCCTTGAAATGTAACCTATTAGAACTCATCTAGAGGAGGAACGTTTGAGATCTTCTGTAGGTTGTTATTCCTGTATTACTTTACTGAGATCAATACAGCTAGGCAGAAGAGGTGGAATGTGGGTGGGTGGTTGTGTGGGTAGGTTGTACCTAAGAGTGTATTTTGCACATCATTGTGAAAACAGAGCTAAAGACTGATCCGAAACTAACTGAATGTTACTCTTTTTGAGAGTAGGCTTACGTTGGATAACACGACTACAATTCATAATAAACAGACGACAACAATACAAAACCCTGAAAGCGTTAAATGATACATAAGGATTGATTTAGAGTGGATCACATGTCTCACTATACAATCCTGTTAGACTCTCAACCTGTACAAACCTGAACATAGACTTGCCTGGGCCATTGCTTTTTCAGCTTCAAAATAAGGAGGTTGGGTCATGTGATTTCTTAAGTACCTTTCCATTTTTGTTGACATGTTCAATTATGTATAAAAAGGGCTTGCAGGGAAAATAATCAATTTACTCTCCCTTGTTGAACAGAAACATGTTTTACAGAAACTTTTCCCATCTCACTGACTTCACCAGAAAAAATATTACTCTGTGCTATGAAGAAATCATCACCTTTTGATAACTATTCTTGCCCATTTCGTTAGTACAGTGTCAAGGCTGTACCTTAATGGACTATAGACCCAGGAGTGGTATAGTACAGGATCTAGGCTGCACCTTAATGGCCTATAGACCTGGGAGTGTTATAGTACAGTGTCAAGCCTGTACCTTAATGGCCTATAGACCCGGGAGTGGTATAGTACAG
>NW_003852429.1:13272336-13273415 GCF_000181295.1 Otolemur garnettii
GGAGTGGTATAGTACAGTGTCAAGCCTGTACCTTAATGGCCTATAGGCCCGGGAGTGGTATAGTACAGGGTCTAGGCTGTACCTTAATGACCTTTATACCTGGGAGTGGTACGGTACATGGTCTAGGCTGTACCTTAATGACCTTTAGACCCAGGAGGACTTGGTGAGCCAACCTGGATACAAAAGAAGAGAAAAGAAGCAAAACAGTCCCCATCAATTTAGAATATTTAGGAGAAGCAGGGATGACCTTTTATAATCAATATAATTATGATCTATTCTTTAATTTGAAACATTTACAGTGTCTGTATTATCTTACCAATAATTATCCAGGTATCAGCAAGGAGTTCTTAGTTCTTTTGGAAATAGTCACTTGCCCAGCTTAGAATTACGTAACTCCTCAGCAGTTCACATATGCACGAGAACATCTGCCTCTACATTTCTCTCCAGCTCTTTTCTTCCCTTGCATCTTCCTTAGCACAGAATTGAAACTTAGCCTCTTTTCCTCTGCTGCTCAAAGACAGAAGAGCAAATGAGTCCTTTTCATTGTGTTTTGAAATGTAATACCTGTTCCACCAAACACATTAGCCTGCAGTGTGCTCCACAGGTCACAGGGAGGTGCGCAGAGGTCACTCTCCTCAGAGGCTGTTGGATGGTCCTTTCCAAGGGACATTATTTCTGGCTACTTGACTCTACAGATTTCAGTCTCCCGCCATATTGCTAACCCACTTTCTCCCACTTTTTTTTTCTTTTTCATCTTCTCATTTCTGATCAAAATAACTATCTCTGTTGTCTCACTCCAGCCCTTAAATTTAGAATCATTCTTTCCAAATTCTAAGTGGTTGAATTCCCTATATGAAGGTAGCTTTTTCCCAACTATAACTGTGTTAGAAATAATAAAACAATACATTGCACATATATGTGTGAGTGTGTGCCTCTATGTGTCCGTAACCTTAATTCATATTTCGCCGCATTCAGTGTGTCCTGAACTCCATGAAAAAGGTGCTGTCCTGGGAAACGTTACCCGTTACTGTAGCTCTCATGGTAGGTCAGGATAAGCAGTTTTTATTGAAGTTGTTACC
>NW_003852429.1:13273626-13289054 GCF_000181295.1 Otolemur garnettii
GGAGTCTCTGCAAAGTTGTCTTTTGCTTTCCTCTTTATGTTTCTGGAATATGCAAAGTTTCAATAATAAGCAATGTTCACCTGTGTCATTATGATATTTTATAGGTCCATGTATATAATCTTGTAGCAGCTTCTCAAGAAGGAAGAACCATGTCCATTGTGTGTGAGGTGCGCATGGTGTGCCTTGCCTTGCACTCATCACATGAGGTTTGAACTAATCAAGGAACAGATGATCTGAGCTTAAAAGAAGGGAGGGCATGAGGTTCAACTGTTGCTTTAAAAAACTAGGCAGCAGTATACGGTATGTCCAACACAAAGGAATATTCAAGTCAAATCTTCTCAACAACTCTCTCTCTGCCAACCGTTGTATTCACCACCTTTGTGTCGCCCTGTTTTCATTTTTTAGGTCTAACAATTTAAAGAGATAGACAGTGCAAATATTTAAAAAGGACAGGAGATTTCAAATCACTACAGAACACTGAGGAGCTGGCACAGTTAATCTTAAAACCGTACCTTAAATTAATTCAATGAAGATATTACTTGTGCTACCTAGACTTTTAACATTTAGACTCTACCAATAACATAGCAAAATATCTTATATATGGGTGGCACCAGTGGCTCAAGGGAGTAGGGCACCAGCCCCATATACCAGAGGTGTTGGGATCAAACCTGGCCCCGGCCAAAAACTGCAAAAAAATAAAAATACAAACAAAATATCTCATATATTTAATAAATTCACTACAGATAGAATCACAAGTTGATGAGGTATAACCTAATGGTGTAGAATACCAATCAGCCAGTTATTTCATAAATCCCAGGAGTTTCACATAACTCAGATCATATAGAAACGTAACGGAAATTTTATGGTGAGGTCTGAGTACAAAAAGACCTGAGCTCTAGACCTAAAAGCAAGTTGAACATATATTAAACTTCACCTTGGGCCCAATTACTTCCAGGATTTGCTCCTATCTCCTTTCTGTTGTTTGACTCTATATCAGTTGCATCTTTTCTTGTTGTCAATTTAGACAAACAATGTGTCTAAATCTAAGACGCCAAAAAGGAGGGAGATCTGTGTATTTCTTCCATATAAATCCAGCATTATTGCCCTTCTGCTACAGTTATCCCATAGATTCAAATTTTAAATAAAATGAACTTCTTGGGAATTGTGATAAAGACAATGGCTGCTAAAACAATATTTATGGAAATGTGTGATATAAATGGATAGACCATCAGCAAAGGAAGTATTTATGTTTGTCTCTGTGACAACATAGGTAGCAGTGACTGAGAACTTGAAGTCAGATTTAGTTTTGACAGTTATCTCAGGTACACACAGAGCATCCCTCTTCTTCTTCAAATGGATTTTTAGAGAAACTTAAACTTTGAAAACTTTACGATTAAACATAAGACTAGTACTAATGGCAAGATGCTTAGTTCTAAGTGGCGGGAACTGGAGGATTTGGGGCAGTAGCTTAGGAATTCCCAAATGTGTCAAAGCATGGAAGCCACTTGAAGGTGGTGCCTCTGGAGCCCATCCAGATGTGTAACTAGTAACACAGTCCTGGCAACGCCTCACGCGCCTCCTGCTTATGATCAACTGGGACTAACACCCAGAGCCACCTAGGAGAACAATGGCAGTGTGGGGTTTTGTTTCATCACATGATGAGAGAGTAATATTTGCACACTTTCCATCTGTGACTCAGACCCGCGGTCTCAGAGCACTCACAGGCAAAGCAGATCATGGGGATGTGAAGTCTCCTCCGCCACCAGTGGGAGCTCTTGACTTAGTTGTTTTTGCAGAGCCAATCCATCCTGGAAGGAATCCCAGATTTGATGGCTCTTGCTGAAGTAAATGAAGGGAATCTGCCCAACTCACTGAAGAGTGTGTCGGGTGTGTGTGCAGGAGTATGATTGTGTGTGCCCACCTGTGCACCTGTGTGTGTGTGGCCTTATGTGAGTTTGAAACTGTTTTGAAAAACCAAAGCAAAAATTTAGAAAGAACGCTAATACTAATAAAAAAAAGAGAGAGAGAAGCAATAATAATTACATGATAAAGCTAACTCAATGTAATTCCCAAACTCTCCCCCAGCTGTCAACAGTGATTCCCTGCAGATCTGGGCTGTGTCAGGCCTCAGGGCTTTCCTGCCGCCCGAGGCCACTCACAACAGCGCCTGCCGCTCACACACCTGTGAGAGATCTGCTATTCTCGCACTTTTATCCTTTAATCTATCCTATGCCAAAGAGTTTGGGGAAGGTTTCCGTAGTCAAATTATGCATAGATGCCATAATACAGAGCTTGTTAACATGGTGGCTATATGGTTCTTTCTTGGTTCTTTTTACTTTAGAGAATAGTAAGGAAAATAGAGGATTTTAAAAAACAGAAATGAAAAGGAACACAAGAGAAGATGAATATAGAGATTAATATGTAGAATCTTTTAAAAGTCAAACTATTGTAGGTCAAATTATACACGGATACCATCGGCTGTGTTGCTTTTGGCTGCAGTGCTTGTGTGAGGCTGCATTGCGGGAGCTCATTTTCCACCCCTGAGGCCACGCTGGGCGTGTGTGTGGGAGCAGGTGCACAGAAGAAACTACATTGCTTGCACGGAGGTGGAGGTGGAGCAATAGATGAGTCTTCCAACCAACCTTACAATGCCTCACCCATACAAAGTAAAGGGTATTCAATTTAAAAAGTAGGATTACTAAATCACAGTCAAAGAGCACTCATCACATTGGGAGTGGATAAGGCCAGAGGCCAAAATGGCTAATATAATAAATTAAGCCCAATTCCCCTTCTGAACAAAATACACTCTTGTGCACGGAATAATTTGAGGGTATTTCCCCATTCAGGAAGTCAGATTTTGCTTCTTGTCAGTTTTAGCAAGAGAAGAGAAGAAGATAAGGGTTGAGGTTCTAAAGCCTGTCCACCTGCTCTCCTGCTGCAGAGGTGGGTGCTGGGGAGTTTCAAATGCCCCCTCACCAAGAACCCTGAAGAAGGAAAGAGAAAATACCAAAAACACAATGAGAGGAATATTGAGGTTGTGACATGGCCGTGTGATGCGACCCAGCTAGCTGCTCACTAAATATACATAGTCTTGCAGAAAGGTGACAATAAAAAATATAAGAATGCAAGAGGACAAGAGCCTCCATCTTCTCTGAATCCTGTTTTTCTTATATGAATTCTAATTAATATACTAATAAATATCAAGGCCAGCCTTTATTATGATAATTTTAATGACTTTTTATTTGCTGGTTATATTCTTTTTCCAAAAAAAAAAAACTTTAGAAGATGTCAGTAAAATTATATATATATATATATTTTTTTTTTTTCAGGATTAAAGCAGAGTGAAATAGTTTCATTTAAACAGGTGGGAAAAAGAAAATAAAGGGGCAAACACAGGATAACCAGGTGAGGTAACTTCTGCACACAGGCTGCTCCAGCCATCTGCTCCCGAGACCTTCGTCCTGTAGTTGTTCCATCAAGCACTACTCTAGGTGACGCTGGGAAGGGATTTTGTAGATGTATTTAAGGTCCCCAGTGAGTTAACACCCAGATATGGATATACTTGAGGGAGTATAGCCCGATCAGGTGCGCCCTTGGCAAAGGAAGAGCTGCTGGTAGCAGAGGTGAGAGAGATTCACAGACAGGCTACATGTGAGGGATCTATCTGCTGTCATGGTGTGACAGGCCCATGTGATAGAGAATGATGGTGGACTCTAGGGACAACCAGCAGCCCTGGCTGGCAGTAGCAAAGAAAGGGGATCTTAGTTCTCTAGTTCCCAGAAAACTGAGTTCTGCCTATAACAGAGAGGGGCTTGAAAGGAGGCGTGGAACTTTATCTTTATGGGACCCTCTGCAAAAGCCAGCCACACCACCCTACACAACGTTTGTGGAAATTACTTGGAAGCTACGTCCATTACACAGCCTAAGGACAGAGGAGAAGGGGAAGAAATAACCAGGCAATGTAGCCCTGCTACTTCCACCACAAAATGGGCAGGAGCACACATTTCTCCTCCAAACAATGCCTGGCAGCTCTGCTCCAAGTCCCCATAAAATACCCAGGACATCACTCCGAACCTCTCACCAAGGTTGGTATGTGGATAAATCTCCATTTCCACACTGGAATGGCATTGCTTATTCTGAGGTTAATATCAATTTTTTTAAATTGTATTAGCTTCCTTTTTCATGACGTACTTTAATTTAGAAAGGGGGAGCTAAATTCCTGGGAAATATCACCAGTGTATTTTTTAAATCATATATTTCAAGTCTTAAATATGAGGGTTCCAAAAAATGTGGGCACCCTTTAAGAAAGGAAAAATTTGTATTAAAATTATAATGCTCAGGTCATGTTTCACATTTGCAATGACAGGATGTACAAGATACAATGTACAGGATACCAACAGTGATCAGCATACTTTGGATATTAT
Source organism: Otolemur garnettii (assembly GCF_000181295.1). Lineage (NCBI taxonomy): Eukaryota > Metazoa > Chordata > Mammalia > Primates > Galagidae > Otolemur > Otolemur garnettii. Next base: position 13,278,051 of record NW_003852429.1, read on the forward strand.
AATTTTCATACATATCTTTCCTTTCATAAAATGTGTATACTTTTTTTTGGCACCCTCTGTATTTGAGCTATGGAATACAAGCTGCTGGCAAATTGGAAATTCCGATGAGTGGTATATATGCACATGTGTGTACGTGCATATGCGTGTGTGTTTCTCAAATATACTTCCTTGTAATTTACTATCATTTGTACTTTGCAATAAGTAGTCAAGATACCTGATATCATTAAAATGTCATTCTATCATGATTTTTGCTCAACATTGGGAATCTGTGAAGGAATTTTTCCAATAATATTGAACAATGCCTCCCAAAGGAAACCTAATAATCTCTTCTCTACTCACCCTGACCGAGTAAATAAATAATCTCATTATTATGATAATGAAAACAAGTTGGGGAATTTCCCAAGAACTTATGAAGCCAAACTTTATCTACTATATTCCTGCTATTAGCAACAGGTGTGCAAATGCCAGATGTAGCCAGGGTGGGTCTCAAGTCTTTGGCAGATAATGAAAGAGCTTGGGTGGTTAAAAATAGTGTTTTGCTTACTTGTTTCCCTACCTGGACACTGATTCTGTCCACATTTTAGTTTTTGTTGTCAAGCTTATACCCTGAATCTAGGCATTAGGAAGTAAATTAAAAAGAGATTTATCTTGTTATATTTCCTTGTCAATACTATATCTGTGTTGGCCGAGATGCTAAAGTCAAAACACTTAGGAGAACAGCAGGAACCTAACTTAAAAGTTACCTGCAGAAGTGGATGAAGAGGGAGGTCACCCTGTGAGCTCTCTGCCTGCCGGGCAGTTTAATTTTTCTTCTCTTTCTATTTTTTTATGATCTAAAAATACTAAGAACAGATCAACTAAGACTGCAAATAAAGAAGTAGGCACGGGAGAAATGCAACTAGACTTCAAAAAATATTTGTCTTAAATAGAAAAGGAAAATGAAAGAGAATTCTTATCAACAATTCAACCATTTTTCAGGTCATCATTAACACTGTATACACTGAATTTTTACAAAGCAGCCTGATAACTCAGTGTGCAACTAATGGTTGTAGAAAAGTGAAGCATTTCAAGCCTTCTTCCCCACCTTTTTATCCTTAGTGATTTATTTTTAAAAAATTCTTCAGAAATGCCTGTACAAGTTATTCCAGACAGACTCAAAAGCATAGCTAAGATAAAGTTAGTAAATGGCAAGAGTCTGTGTCTATTCTCTACCTCCTGTTTTACCCCCTTAAGCTCTAAGCTTTCCTAATATTTAACTCCTTTTTCTAAAATTAAATCATAGCTGTGTACATTAATGCAATCAGGGGGTACAATGATCTGGTTTTAAATACCATTTAAAATATTTTCATCAAACTAGTTAACATAGCCTTCACTGCATTTTCATAGTTATTGTGTTAAGACATTTATACTCTACACTTAGTGGGTTCATCTTAAAACAAAACAAAACCCAAAAACAAACCAAGAGAGTTCTAGAAGCATTATTTCTGCCAACCATAACTGCTTTAAGTGATAAAGGAAGTGATTGGGGGTCAGTGGGGATCTTTACAGCGTTTGGTAAGTTCTACTTTGTTTTGTTGGGCTGGTTAGTTACTCTTATGTAGCAACTGGGGAGTCAATTATTTAAAATATATCCTAGCTAATTGAGAGCTCTAGTCCCCTCCTCCCCTTAATAGCATATTAAATAGATCCTTAAAATGCTTTGGAAAATTCCTCCAAAATTTCACCTATTTGATGCATATTTGAAAAAAAATTAGTACATTTTATTATTAAATCTTGAGGTAGGCGGTAGGTATAATTTTGCAAAATGCCTAACTGACTCCCACACGGGAACTTCTGTAATGAAAAAAGGATGACTCAACCTGTGGCTGAACTGCTCTTCTCATTTAACAGTCAAGTTTGAATACAAAAGACTTGAGTTTGGATCAAGTTCAGTAAACACAGATAGCTAAAAACCATGTTTTATTTAGAAAGTCTTTATAACACTCTTGACCATATGAAATAACTGGAATTTAAATTCCAATGGGTCTGTTTTAAAAACACTGCAGTTAGATTTATTTGGAGCTACAAATGATCCAGTGTGATCAGAGAGTGGAGAGAAAAGAACCACCACCCGCTTATCACTGCCTCTACGCTGGACCTGGGGCTACCCAGATGATAGAATTTATGTATTCACCACCTTTATTATTACAGCAATAAGCTGCTGTCACTTTTTAAGAAATCACAGTAAAGAATCAACATAGAACTGGAAAATATACATAAGCTAGTCTTTAAATACTTTTCTATTAAAAACATGCCAAATAGCACCAGCTTCATTATGAACCAAGGACCACTTTCCTCTCCAGATACCCCTCTAGAAGTATTCACATGGCGCACATTCAGTGCTTGGCCTTTCCAAGCAAAACACCCATTTAGTCTGTTTTCTTTCATAATAACTCATTGTTTAGCATTGTATTTCCTTCTTTCATGAGAAAGTTCTTTCAAAATGTTTTCAAACTGTAGAGATATGTATTCTTTCTGTGTCATCCTTTAATCCAAACAAGTGGACCTCCATGTGCTTTCCAATTTCTGTGGTCAGTGTACACAGCTCTCAAACTTACCCCAGTGTATGAGCTCATCCTCTCATCCTATCTCTGCCCTTTCATTATTATTATCTTTTGAGACAGTCTCATTCTCTGCCTTGAGTGGAGTGTTGTGGCATCATAGCTCACAGCAACCTCAACATATTGGGTTCAATCCTCTTATCTCAGCTTCCCGAGTAGCTGGGGCTACAGACACCCACCACAGTACCTGGATATTTGTTTTCTATTTTAGTGGAGAGAAGATCTTGCTTTTGCTCAGGCTGTTCTTAAAGTCCTGAGCTCAGGCCATCCACCAACCTTGGCCTCCCAGAGTGTTAGGTTTCTAGGCATGAGCCACAGTGTTTGGACATCTCTGCCCTTTTAGATTTCAACTTTTGGGTTATTTCATCAACAAAGGGATCTAAATGTCATTTAGTCTCTTGTTAATCTCTAATATTATCAAATGTACTCACAAGCTAACAAATAAAAGGTTTTCATAATTTTTTTGAATGCAATATAAATTTACTTCTAAAGGAAGCCTGATTTTTTTGTAAATGTAATAGACTAAGATGCTGTTACTACACAGACTACTTGGTTTATAGTTGACTTTTATGTACAAACCACTGCCTTAGTTTTGACAATTTTCCAACAACCGCTGACTCAAATTTGCCAGAGGTTGCTAAGTAACGATAAAGGTCTCCTTGACTAGGGGCCCAACATTATGTCAACTCTTCCTTCTGGCTGTCTTTAGGAGTTCGTGTTGAGCAAGTTTAGGACATTATCCATAGATATTGGCTTAAGTTAGTGACTTTCTATTCTTCCTGTCAATGTTTTGCAAGCCTGTGGTTTTTACTTTGGTAAGTGAATAAATATGTCGACATTAAAATTCTAAATAAAAGATGTTCAGATAAATAGGTAAAAGGTGTACTATAAATTGTGAAATGGAAAGCTAATACTATGTGAGGGGGAAGGGGAGTCCTTCATCATTTTTATATAAAATACAAAGTACTTCATTATTTCTTCAATTTAATATTGAAATGAAAAATTCATAGTAATATGGTTATTCCAGTTATCTGGCAGACTAAAAGGAAGTCATAGAAAATAGCCTCACAAGAGTGATTAGTTTAAACACTCAGCAGGGATCTGTTCTTCCCTTAGTCAAGACTGTTTCTCCTCCCTTCACATTCTAAGTAGAACTCAGCCGTTATCACCACAGAGTATTTATCACCCTCCTTCTCTCACACAGACAGCTCTTCATCATCTCCCCCATACAAGCTTAAGTCTCGTATGTCCCAGGGTAAAGGTGAATGGTGACCCTAGGGACAGCAAAAACCAAAATCCCCAGTGACTTAAGACAAATAGAAAATTCTCTCTCATTCCTTCAATGTTTAGTCAGTATGGGGACAGTGGGAAAATGCAGAAGGAGGAGGACTTCCACCAAGGAGGAGGAACTCAGGAGGACTTCCACCAAGTGGGGATGCCCGGGGAGCTCAGTCCAGGGGAGTCTGCCTTCTCCAGCCTGGGGTTTGTTCTGGGCTCCAGCAACCAACCAGCTGTGCGTTATGAGGCACAAAGGGAGGGGTGTGAGGGACAGTTTTATGGGCCTGGCTGTGAAGTGGTATATATCAGTCACATGGCCACACATCATGACAAGAGGGACGAGAAAGTATAATCTATCTCTATGCCCAGGAAGGAAAGGAAATTGGTATAGTGAGAAATTCATCCGTCTCTAACGCACATATTATATGTCACTTCACAAATATTTTTGTTGACTTTGCCTTGAGTTTTGGGGCCTACTTGGAATATTTGTCCTTGTATATTAAGAAAACAAAATAAAATGTGATTATTTATCTCCAATTATTTATCACCCCCCCCACCTTGTAGAGATATACAAGGTGGACATAAAGTTTGTGTGAAATTTAAAATAGTTTAACATAGTAAATTGCACAGGAACTTTATGTCCACCCATATAGAGAAATTTATTCTCAAAAAAAAATTAAAAGGGAATGATGCATCTAAGAAGAAATAAGAAATCAAAATTTATAGGTAATGTATAACATCATCTCAGTATTTATACATACACATATAAGATTTCACTCTTTGGTGCTTTTTCTTTCAATTAAATTGCTAGATTTTTGACCTCTTCTCAAGGGCTAGCATTGCACTAAGCACTGTACATAAAATATTTGATTTATTCTTTTCTCATTCCTAGGAAATTGGCACAATTATTACTCCCATTTTTCTGAGTGACTGAAATGGCCTACCCAAGGTCCAATGATCATCTGTTCAATGCGGTTCCCTGAGAATGTCAGAGAATCTATGATGAGACTCTTAGTATTAGTATATTGTACTTGATAGAATCATTACATTGTCATATTTCATAAGCAAAAAATGATATTTTATGTGAACTAATGAAGGTGACTTTTCCTAGATAGCTCAGTGTAAAAATTTTCGTAAGTCAACGTTTTGCATTGTATTATTTTTCTTATAAATTATGCAAACATTTATTTTAGAGTACCTATTTTTTGCTCAGTTACACAAATAGAAGTGTTAAGTAGCATTAATTATTTCATCATCCATGGGACTAACTAGAATAAATCTAGGAGACAATAAAATATACCAAAGGAATGCAAATGAAACAGACAGTGCATGTGGCCTGGATTTTGTGCCCGTGAACTTGACATGCTCATTACACTCTATGAGGACCGTAGTGAAAGGGAAGCTTTCCATGAGTGAGGAAGGGACTGAAACAGAACAAACAGAAAAAGCCAGCTTAGGAAAATGGAGTAGAGGGGAGAGAATAGGTGGATCCGGAGGGGAGAGGAGAAACTGTGAGATCAGAATTGGAAGGTGGGACACACAGTTCAGTTTGGGGTCATCAGGAGGTTGCTTGCAACTTGTAGCAAAATACATAGTTATGCCAAAGGCTCCAGAGCCAGGGAGAACAGAGAAGTGAGTGGAGATGGGAGATGGGGTTTGTGTAAGAGCAGAGATTGAGACACAGAAGGGCTAAATTTCATCAGCTGGAAAGTGCGCATTCTCCACTCAGAACCCTTCAATTGCTTTTCACTGGTAAGCAGATCAGGTGTCTAATCTCATCCTCTGACCTTTCAAATTGACCATCTCCTATCTTGGGGGATAATTGTGGAAGTGAAGTGTGCTAATCTACATGAAAGTGTTTTCTAAGCACTGTTGGGCTTTACCCCACCAGTCTCATCTTTTGCTCTGGGAACAAAGGCGTTTTATCCAACAAACAGACTTTAAGGAGTTTTGTTAATAAACTTGCTGCTGAAATCCACATTCGTGAAGTTTACGTACAGATGCAGCTGGGGTCTGAGCAAAGAGAGTTCCAACTTGAGAAATAATTTGACAAGAATTTGTGTTCATAGCAGACTATGGGAAACAGACCTCTCAGTTTGGAATTCCAGCTTTCCTTTGCCCACTGAAGCCAGGCTCAACTCTCTTTCCCTGCTAACTTCCACAGCAGCTGTATGTGTATTTAGCACTCAGGTAGAGACTTTAGAGTTCCAAGCTTCATGCCCATACAACCTCTTGGAGTTGAGACTGATATTTCAAGATATTTAACCCGGTTTCTCAACTACTTTCATCAGCATCATTTCCAAGTTGCATTAGAAATTATTGTATTATATTTCCATTGGCAGATGGCTTGTTCTGTCTTCCTCTCCTGGAATGAAATTTCCTTGAACATAGGGATGTTTTGGTTATATCTGCTGCTGTATCTCAATGCATATGAATGTGTCTGACATACACCAGAAGCAAAAGTACAAAACGGGTGTTCAGTGAGACTTGCCACCCCCAATGTGTCCTGCTCACCTCTGGGGGTAGAGCTAGCAGAAAACACTGCATGTCTCCACTTCTCTGCAGCAGTGTGGACCAGTGTAGATTGGATATGTTCACCTGCTGATAAGCAAAAGAGATACTGAAATTTCATCAGTCAGCCAGTGATGAATGTAGAATTTGAAGGAGACGGCCTTTTGAATACAGGTGACTCTGCTGGGGCCACATGCAGTAATGAGCCAGAGAGGAAAGCTGGTCTGCAAAGGGGGATAAGTGGGGAAAAAAGAACAGCTACTTGGTGAGGAGCAAAGGGGACCACAGGATCCCAAGGCAAAGACAGAGATGAGAATGCCGGAACTGAGGAGCTGCCTTGGATTCTGGTGTTCGCCCACTCTCCAGCAGGAGACACTGGAGAGGCCCAGGTGGACTTTGTGCTCTTAGAATCGATGATACCATTACCCTTATAGTTTAACTAACACGACTTCAGGGGCATCTCTCTCTTTCTGTCATTCTACTCTCCCCCACTCAAATGGGGAGTCAGTAATGTTAGCAGTATTGTTTATCAGGTAATTTTCCCCAGTGAATTTTACAACTGAAGACAGCAGTTACTATTTAAATGTTTTGTACCCTCTGCTGAAGTTCTAATCCCTCTTTGCCACTGTTTGAGGTGAATGGCTCTCAGAAGGAAACTGGCTGATCCCAGCACCCTTGGCAGCCGGAATCTGGAAGTCACTCCCCTCTCTTTTCTATAGCTTCATATCTCAGGTATGACAGAGAAAGCCAGGTAGAGTCTAGTCTTGTGTGTCTTACCATCTAACACAGCAACACGCCCCATGAAAACCAGGGATAGTGGATGCTCTAGTGCCTGCACTGAGCCATGCTGACTGTGACCTGGTACATTCCCCTGGGAACACCTACCATGTGCCACCTCATTCTAGACACTGAAGACACTGCAGGGAGCATTGTCAACTTATCCTTGTCCCCAGGGAGCTTGCAGTCCAGTAGAAGAAGTCAGAGATAAACTTTAAAATACTAGACAAAAATGAGTAATATTAGAGATGGTGATGTCTAATGAAGGAAATGAACTAATTAAACAACAATAGGGATTTCAGAATAAGGATGAAGTTTGTGAAATGGTGATGAGGCAAGGCGAAACTCAAAATGTGATGTTTGAGCAGGTGCTAAGAAGAAGGTGATGGAGGCAGAAGATGTAGGACATGTGAACAAACTTTTCTGAGGGGAGAGCATAGATCTATAACTAAAAGTAATTGCAAAGAACCCAAAACTAGCATGTGTTTTGTGTGTTCAAGGAATTTAGGAGAGGTGCTATGGGAGAAGCAGAGGGAGCAAGAGGAGAAAAAAGAAAAGGTTATTATGGGCGACATGTGACCAGATTATGTACCACTTTGTTACTCATGGTGACGACTTTGGCTTGGATTGTGAGTGATATGATTAAGCCATCAAAGATTTGTGAGATGTGGAGATCTAATTTGTATTAATACTTTAAAATGTTCACCTGGAGGCCAAAGACAAAGCCAGGGAGACACTGTAGGAAGCATGGACTACAATCCAGGGGAAGCTGAGTGTGTCTATAACAAGAGGTAGTTCCTTCTGTACATAATTCTATTTACAGAAAAGAAGCTTGATTCAGACTTTGAAAATGATTAGGACACTTGTTAAGGGCAATTGGCCAGCAAGGTAAAGAATTTTTGTAAGACCAAACTTATCCTAGAATGATTTAGTGAGGCCAGTAGGAAAAAGTGTACAAAATTAGGAGACATTAAACATAACAATAAAAATAAAATGTATATTTAAGAGAAATCTACTGGAAGAAAGTAATAAACCAGTAATTGAATAGGGGCAATCAGGAGAAAAATGGTAAACAAATGTTGTGAAATTAGGAAACATTGATTGATCCTGGAAAATAGAAAATTAGGAAAGGAAAATGAGATCTTGATGCAGTCAAAAACCTACAAAAGGAGGTTTAAACAAAAGTGTGTTACAGTCACAACTTCACAGTTCAAGTTTCTGGTGACCCAAAGAAAGCCGTTTCTCCATATAGTGAAGTATTATGCTCTCAGGTACTGAATGCAGATTACAAAATTTGGCTTTGCTTGTTAGCAGTTTTTAAGGCTTGTTCAGAATGTATGGGAAACTACCTTGAAAACGAATACTAGTTTTACCATTGTACCATTACTATTATTACAGGAGTATTTGGAAAATTTAAAAAAAAGATCAAGTTAATTTAAAAATGATAACGGTGTGGGGCTTTCCTTTTTAGAAAATCTATTGCTGATGCTATTTCAGTGCTAGATATTGGTCTATTCAAAATTTCTAATTCTTTCTGGTTGAGTGTAGGAATGTGTCATGATTCCAGGTATTGGTACATTTCCTGTGCATTTTCATATTTGGGGCCATAGAGTTTTTTGAATGAATTTTTTCTTATTAAAGTTATTAATGATCTTATTTTTCTATTTCTGGTTCGTCTGACCAATGATTTATCAATTTTATTAATCTTTTCAAAGAACCAACTTTTTGTTTTGTTGAATTTATAAATGATTCTCTTGTTTTCAATTTCATTTAATTCTGCTCTAATTATACTTGTTTCTTTCCTTCTGTTGGATTTGGGGACAGGTTGTTCTTCCTTTTCTAGCTGCTTGAGATGGCCCTTAAGGTTATTTACTCGCTCTTTTCTGTTTTCTTAATGTAGGCCTCTACTGCTATAAATTTCCCTATGAGGACAGCCTTTGCAGGACCTCACACAGTTTGATCTTTATTTATTTATTATTATTTTTTTGAGACTGAATCTCACTATGTCACCCTCAGTAGACATCACAACTCACAGGAACTTCAAACTCTTGGGCTTAAGTGATTCTTTTGCCTCAATCTCCCAAGTAGCTGGGACTACAGGCACCTGCCACAATGCTTAGCTATTTTGTTGTTGTTTATGTTATCATTGTTTAGCTGGCCCAGGATGTGTTCAAACCCACCAGCCTCAATGTATATGGCTGGCACTATTACCACTGAGCTATGGGTACTGAGTCTACCCCACAGGTTTTGATAGTTTGTGGCTTCATTATCATTTTGTTCAAGAAATCTAATTATTTCCTTCTTAATCTTGTCTTTGATCCAGCTGCCACTCATCACAAGGTTATTAAGTCTCCATGACTTTATTTGGGTATGAAGATTACTCATATTGTTGAGTTCAACTTTTATTTCATGATAATATGGAAGATACTACAAATAATTTCTTTTCTTTTGAATATGTAGAATTTAGCTATGTCCTAAGATATGATCAATTTTGGAGGATGATCTGTGGGCTGATGAGGAGAATTGTATTGAGTTTTGTTAGGATGAATAGTTATGTATATATCTATTAACTCCATTTTCTCTGGGGTCATGTTTAAGCCCATTATTTATTTGTTTAATTTCTGCTTGGAGGATCTATCCAGTACTGTCAAGGCGGTGCTAAAATGTGTACCTGCTATGGTACAGGAAGATATCATAGTGTTAACATCATTTAGAGTTTACTTAATGAATTGGGGATCACTAAATTACAGTGCATAAATGTTAATCATTGAAATCTAAGATTGTTTCACACCAGAACTCTATCTATCAAAGCATCAAAGAGTAACTAATTCCTATATTGCATAAGCTATTCTAAAACATAAGGAAGGAAGGAATCCTCCCTAACATGTTCTATGAAACAAATAACACCCTGATTTCAAAACCAAAAAAAAGACCGAACAAAAAAAATTTATAGCTCATTATCATTAATATTGATGCAAAAAATTCAATAAAATCTTAGCTAGTAGAACACAGAGACATATTAAAAAGTTATACATCATGATTCAGTTAGTTTTATCCCAGAAATGCAAGACTGATTCAACATACCTAAATCCATAAATTTAATCCATCACATAAATAAAATAAAAACAAAGACCATATGATTCTCTCAATTGATGGAAGAAAGGCTTTTGAGAAATCCTCCCATCCCTTTATAATGAGAACACTTAAGAAAAAAGGCTTAGGTGGGACATTTCTTCAGTTGATAGATGCCATAATAAAGAATAAACTCATAGCCAATATCATATTGAATGGAGCAAAACTGAAAGCATTTCCACTCAACACTGAAACTAGACCTGGATGCGCACTGTGGTCACTGCTATTTAACATAGCGCTGGGAGTCCTAGCCAACGTAATCAGGGAAGAAGATCTCAGGGATATTCAGACAGGGTTAGAGGAGGTCAAACTCTCACTCTTTGTGGATGACATGATCTTATACTTGGAAAACACCAGGGAGTCACCTACAAAGCTCTTAGAAGTGATGCAGAAATATAGCAATGTCTTGGGATACAAAATTCACAACCACAAATGAGTATCATTTATATATTCCAATTGACAGTCAATCTGAGAATAAAATCAAAAGCTCTCTAAGTTTTACAGCAGCTCTAAAAGAGATAAAATACTTGGGAATTCATTTAACAAAGGACGTGAAAGATCTCTATAAAGAGAACTATGAAACCCTGAGAAAAGAAATAGCAGAAGATGTTAGCAAATGGAAAAACATATGATGATTGTGGCTGGGAAGAATCCGAATTGGCGGAAAAAATTGATAAAATCAAAATTGGTAAAACTACATTTTACC
>NW_003852429.1:13290183-13299400 GCF_000181295.1 Otolemur garnettii
CCCCCATCCCCTCCCTTTCCCTTCCCCCCTCCCCATATTCTTAGGCTATAAATTAGTATCATAATAGGGCTTAGTACATTGGATACGTTTTCTTAAAGAACTAAAAGTCAACCTTCCATTTGATCTCACAATCTATTACTAGGTATATACCCAGAGAACAAAAAATAATTTTACCACAAAGACATTTGCACCTGAATATTTATTGAAGCTCAACTCATAATTTCCAAATATTGGAGGCAAGCTAAATTCCCACCATCCCTTAAATAGATCCACAAACTGTGACATGTGTGTACCATGGAGTATTCTATAGCCATAAGAAAAGCTGAAGACTTTAAATCTTTTTTGTATACCTAGATGGAGTTGAAACACACTCTTGAGTAAGTAAACTATCTCAAGAATGGGGAAAAAATCCATTTTTTTAATCATTTGTGTTGATGTGCAATTGTTTATATATTGAGTACACTGGATATCCAAAATATCATTTGTGCTGGTGTGTATTGGATATTTTGGATATCCAATGTACTCAATATATAAACAATTGCACACTAATACAAATGATAAAACACAAGTGTTGACTAGTGAGGGGGAGGGAAGATGATGTACCCTCATATCAAGTTGAAATAAAAACAAATTTTAAATTAAGTAAAAAAGTAATGATTTATCATAGATAATCACTCTGTAGGTTTTTGCTTTCCAAAATAATGGAGGAGGAGACAAAGGGATTGATGTGATCATAGATACCTAAATATTCTTTCTATCATTGATATCATGATTAAGGTTAATAAAACTTCATAATATTTACAAAAGGTCTGCTGCGTGTCAGAGAAAGAGAGTTATTGACAGTGAGAATAGTGAAAATACATTTTAAATTTGAGAATGGAACCTAAAAAATTAAGAAATAATAGTTTAATTTTCTGTAGCTTCTCCTCTATGGTGTAGGTAGTTCTGAAACAGATCTAATCCTTACAGATCATTCTATAATGTAGAGATCATTGTGCTATATTTCAAATGAAGACCAGAATTCAAAAATGAATTTATTCAACAAATAATTACATACCCACTCTCTTCTGGTCTAGAGAGAATAGTATTAAGTAAAATATTCAAGACAACTATGTTCATAGTTTAAATGGAGTAAGACATTTAATATATCAATAATAAGTGAGTGTGATATATACTATATAAATGGGTGAAGCTGGGTACACAAATAATAATGGATATGTGAAAAAATATACAAATACATAAATGGGGACATGTCAAGAGTCATAGCATCCTATAAAGTATGAAGCAGAGTGATGTGATCGTGTCAAAATAGGGACACATTCTTCAGACTGTATGGTCATGGAACTTTTCTTTTACTTATGAGCTAGGAGGTGCATGAAAAGCAAGAACAATGTGAATTCTGCTTTCAGAGAATTACATCAAGGGGGTAATAAAATAATATGGCCCCAGAGACAAATTGTCACCTACAAGGGATCAGCAGCTGTGGTGTTAGTACCACTCATTAAGAGGGAGGATGGTGTAGATGTGCTTTGACACAGATGGGTAGGAACCACACCACTTGGGCCATGCCAGTTCTTCAAAGGGGTTAATGCTGTCTGATATTTTAAAGGCTCAATTTACCTGTAGGGTAGAGAAATTTGGGGGCAGGTGGAGGAAATGGAAGAATGAAAGAAAGGAGATACGTTTGGAGGATTTTTAGTGGTCCAGCCAAAAAGAAAAAAAAATGCCTATGGTTTTGACCAGGGTTTTGGCAGTGAAATGAAGAGAAATGAGGATGTGCAGAATATAATTTGGAGGAGGTACTAGCCCTGCTCATGGGTTGCAGGTGGTGGGAACAACAGGAAGAGCAAAGTCAACGATGCCTTTCGCTGGTGCTTGGGTGCCCTGCAGGTGCTGAAGCCACCTGATAGAAAGGGCTGCAGAAGGATCAACACACAGCAACATGGAAAATGATTTGGGGGACACCGTTCAGATAATAACCGACAAATCGTGCAACTTTAGAAGATTTCAAGGATGCTTCAACACAATGCCTAGTGAAGAACATATACAAAGTATCAGAAATGCCTTCATGTTTGGGGAGTAAAAATGAAATAGGAATATATTTCATTTTTATACAGAAAATGCTGTTGTAAGTTTTCAATGAGTAAAAATCACAATACATTGACCTACATAAGCATATGCATGAGCACACACACACACACACACACACACATGCACTCAATGATACACTAGCTAGCCAGTTACTCAGGAGGTTTTCTGATGCCAGGCAGCTGTAGTGGTATCTGTGTGATCATGTATTTGTGTGTTTGATCATAAGAAAACTTTGTCTATAAAAAAATTATTTTTGAACATAATCTGAAAAATTTAAGAAAATTAAGTCAGTAATTGTGCAAAGTGAACATTTCAAAGTGAATTTTTTGGTTATTAGGTGTAAGGTTTTATTCTGTTCTTATTTATTCTGTTATTGAACTTCAATTGCAAAGTTTAACCCTTTTGAAACTGTTTCGGTCTCATAAATTTCCTAGAAAGATCACAGCAGAGTAACATACTAAGGAACTACCACAGGCCCATTGAGAATAAAAGGAATTTTGTTAACAAAAAAAATTGTAGTAATAACCAAACTATGGGTATTGTACAGTGACTAAACAGTGGAACATCAAAGCCAATTCCTAGTCTAGCCCTGAATTACTAGGAACATTCCCATACTCTTTTTTAGTGAAAAATTAGGCTATGTGTGATCAGAAAAAAAAAAAAAAATTCTTCTGGACTAGTGTTATACATTTTAAATGAATGATAGGCCTCATTTTTCTTAAGTATTTACCATCAGCCACCTAGAGCTAAGAGTGATTATTAGATCACCAATCTAGGTTACAAGAGAATTTAAACTAATTGGGTAACATTAGAGATGCCCATGATTAGAACTTGAAGTCAGGTTCCAGATTTGTGCTTAGCCACTCAATCTTGAGAAGGAGAACGGCTTAACATTTTAGGTTTCAGTTTGAGGCAGTTTTAAAAATTACTTTATTTTAAAAAGTTAGACAGCCACACCTGGGACCCCTATTATTAAAGTAAACAGATGTAGATTTAAATGCTTAATTTCAAAGATACAGTGTTTATAAAGAATAGCAAGGGATAGCATCACATATATCAAATTAAAATTTAAAATGAACATAGACATGGGTACAGGGAGACAAATGCCCCCACATGGACACTTCACTATGCCATAGATTAAAATAAAACCTTAAACACTCAATCAGCAGGTTCAGAATAACTTTGGGATCCTGATTACCTCTTAGCAGAGGAAAGAAGAAGGTAGATAGGAAGGGACTATGTATTTTAGCTGTTTATCACAACTCTTCACTTGGAAAATATAAAGGGGGGGGGAAGTTCTATGAGCCATGTAACGTAACCCTGAAATGAACAGTTACGCGCCGCGGGAGAATGAGAGAGAGAGTTCCAAAGAAAGCTTAGAAAGGAAAATAACTTACTTTCCTTTAATCCTCATGTATTCTTGTAAGCAAAATAATAATAATAAATAATCTCTGTTTAATGGGAATTATGTGCTACTCTGGGAGTATATTTGATATTCCAGGTAATGAGATAATTATGAAGAAAACGTGTCAAAAACAATTCGAATGTAGAAGAAAACCTGAACTTTCAGTGAAGTTCAGTCCTTCAAGGTCAGCGGACGATATTTGCCTCATCTCGGTGGAGAATTAAAAGGGTTTTATGCTTTCCAAGTTAATGTACAGGAATTAGAAAATATATCCTAAATTTTTAGTGTAAGATTTTACTGAAAATCTAAAAGAAAGTTGGGGTTAAGAAGAACAATGGAAGAGGCAGATCGAATATGCTAATGGTTGCCTGGGCAGATGGGCGAAGCCAGGGGACCCCAGTAAACACATTCACTTCTTTTTTTTAAATAAGTAGATGCAATTATACATTTTAGTTCTTTTATTTTCTATTTATTCTCAGAAGGTCTGCCATAAGCAGTCAAAGGGAAGAACCGGTGACTTGGGCAGAACATTTTCAATGAAAATGTGCAGCCGTGGCTTTCGCCCTCACCTGGCAGTTTGCCTAAACGTAAGTATGGGGATGCTGTAAGACCCGTCATCCCCTACAATTTCTTGACTGCACCCTAAATCAGGAATGCTTTATTTGTGATCGCCAGAGGTGGTTATCTAGAAGGATGGCGGTGTCTGCTGTCTGGGGTGGAAAGTTATAGATTCATATGTTGTTTTAAAGTCTGTAATGTGCCCGTAGGCTGTCACGATAGGAAAATAAATCATTTATGGGGGAGGGGAACAAAAGGAGATTCAGGAATGCTGGCGTGGGGGGCACAGTATGTGGGTTGCCAAGGGAACTGGAGTTCTGATTAGTAAATGAAGTATAATAACCTGGCCACATAAATTCTCAGGGTTTTTGAGGAGGGAGCTTTCAAAAGGAAAGTAAAGTTGATTCACTAGTTCTCTTTAACGTTCAGTCATAAGATCTAAATTAAGTCTTTTCTGTTATATAACTTCCTTCACATGTGATAGGATGATACTTTTCCCCAAAGGCCAACTACATAAGCAGATGTTTTCAAGTTTTGAACTTAGGGTATAATGAAAGATCCCACAATTGAACTTGGGGATCTAGTCTGAAAATGAATTTTGAAAGAAAGTAAAAGCATAGTCCAAATTAGTGTAGGAAAATGTAACACACCTCAAGCTGTCCAATTGTCTTTCAGGTATAAAATTCCATAAAATATAAGGTTATGATGAAGATTATGCCGTATACAACATTGTAAGCAAGCGTAGGAAAATTATAGTGTGAGTTGCAATAAACTTTCTCTCATTTTCTTTCAGTAAATATATATAATTTATAGTAATGTATTATTGATATAATGGATATTTTCTAAGAAACCCGCTTACAGAAGAGATGAGGTCAATGAAATCTTACAAGGCAAAGAAATACGCTAAGCACTCAAAAGCAAAATTGGAAACAAAACTACTTTTTAAAAGATAACCAAGCTATAAAAATCATTCTCTGTAACATGATGTATCAGTATGTGTGGTAAAAGTCGAGTGAGGTATTCTCAAGGGATAGTCACTCTTGGGAGAGGCAGCCAATGCTATTTCACTAAAGTTAAGCTCCTGTATGTACTTTGGCCACCACCTGTGGTTTTAGAGTTTAGTACTAACCGTGTGCAGAGTGCCTGACCTTCCTGTATTGGAGATCATGAGATGGACTGACTGTCTCTTCTCAAAACATTTGAACATGTCTTTGTATAACAAGCTTTTTATGTTTGTTTGTTTATTTGTTTTGTATTTTGTTGAAGTTCCCAGAAATTGTCTTGGCTGTTGCTGCTATCACTCTGACACTATGGAAATGAGTTTGGATGGGAGGAGGATGTTTCTCCCCTGAGACCAAACCAAAAACAAAATTATGACAAATTTTGAAGCTAGCCAATTGTTGATGGGGGGAAAAAAAGAAGAAGAAGAAAGGAAAAAAGGAGCAAATGAGGTCGGAGGAATGTTGAAGCAGTACGGAGTGATGAGGGCATGGAGAGGCTCTCAGGGGGCCGCATCCCTGAGCCTGAAGGAGCATCCAGATTGAGGTGCTGCTTCCTGCTGTTCTGGGCATCCTTCATCCTGGCAGATAAACTGAAAAAATAAGCTAGTCTAGGGCTGGGGTGGGAGTGGGGGGCTGTCTCCCGGAGCACAGGGATGGGGTGACCGCACTCTGAGCTCCATAACAACGGTTCCCTTTCTGTTTCTCAGCCTTTTCATCTGGGTGGATGTGGAGGGTCACTCATGGGCAGGTGCTTTGTTTGGCATGTGGGAATGAAGTGTCCTTCTGCTCCTCTGTGGTCCTGGCACAGCTGATTTCTCTCCTAGGAGGTCTTTTCATAAAACATCTTTCTTTGACATCCACTTACCCATTCAAATAGTTGCAATTGTTTTCAGTGGTGGGTATTAAAAATCATGTATAATGGAAATCATTTGATATGATTTTACTAAAGTTGATTATTATCTCCCTAACTTGTGCATATCTTAAGACAGGATCTTTTTTCCCATTTTGTAAAGGAATCATGTCTATTTTCCCTTTTTTTCTGAAATGTACATCACTCAGATGTGTCTGAGAGCATAGGGGATATGAACTGACATATTATCAGATAAAAAGGCAGGTAGAATTTAATCTGAATAAGTTAATCTTACTTCTAATTCGAAATATCACATGAAATTTCTTTGACTTAATGATTATATGAAGAAGAGTAAAGTGTCTACATGAAAAACAGTAGAGATTTAGACTTTGTCTCTCAGTTTCTGCTCTCCCTCAGGGTGTAAGTTGTTTGGGGCCAGCACAGACTCATAAAAGCAGAGATCATGCATTCTATTTCCATTTTATAAGGCCATCATCATTCATCGCATGAAATCTGGCTCCTAGGAGGTATTTACTCAGAAAAAAATGTTCATTTATTCTGACTTTAGCATGTAGTACAACTTAATCATAAAATAAATAATGAAAAGGTTGTATTTCTCTAGTATATGGAACTCAACTTGATACAGGTGAATAAGAGTTTCCCCAAATTACGTAGCAGCCTTTCCAATATCGATCAAGGTTAGTTTGAAGGCAAACAGTGAGGAAGCTCATTCGATCTTGCTTGAGAAGTCAATCTCCTGAAGGTAGGTAAGAGTTGGAGGCTACCGCATCTCCTAAGAGGAATGAAGTGGGATGCAGACTCAGTCAGTTACCAATAGGCTTGACAGTCCAGGGCAGAGTTTTGACCCTCCTGTGTCAACTCTCCCTGTCACTACCAACTGGCCCTTTCTAAGTCAACTCTCAGCTTCCTCGAAGTCATCTCTACATATTGCCCAATTTTGTTAACTTATTTTGTATTGCTATCGCCTATCCTGTCTCTTTTGTCCTTATGGTTGGTGCCATTTTTAGTCTTTTGTAGACATTTTTAGCACGTTAGTGGGGTTTAGGGACTCTGCATAATTGGTCCATGTGTTCAATCTACCATGCTTCCTCAAAATTCCTAATTTTTGTAATAAAAATAGTAACTCTTTTTCATGATTGCCTCATATACATCCTACCCAATCTGTTCTTTACTTTTGTGTATGGGTTATAATTCCATACAATATTTTTGGATATGACTTTTTTTCCCTTTCATCCCCTATTCTTTCTTTCATTTACTTCATTGTTTCAAAATGAATCTAACTTCTGAATTTTTAAAAAATAATTACATATTAAATTTAGCTGCAATTTTTTATGAACCTGATATTGTGAACATAGCTGAAATTTATTTTGATTCATTGTGCAATGTGTGAATCCAGTTTGAGTACTATTTTTTTAAGGAAGTTTATTGAAAGAATTTTTTTTTGCTTAATGTTTCATTTCCCATTATTAGTGAGGTTTCCATTATTATAATTGCTTGTATCTAACAAGGTCTGATTTGACATGTCTTGTATTCTGATTATCTGTCTTTTTCAGGAGGCTATATTATATTTTATATTAAGAAGAAGTCATCCATATAAATGATTTTTCTAGAAACCTTACCTCTTTATTCCAATTTACTTTTAAAATTTTAAAATCAGTGCTTCTTGGAAAATGTGTATGTACTTTGTCAATTTCACATTAAATTTTCATTGAACTCTTTTAGTTAAATTTGAAAAATAGGTTGAGTGAAAATAATGTGGAAGACTGAATTTCATTTCCATTCTTTCTATTGAAAGTGAGTCACAAATAATTGGCACAGAAAGCAGCGGTCGGAGAGTACACAGTTGAATAAGTAGAAAACACACTTTAATATGTGTCACACAGCTAATTAAGAAACTCATGCAGTTAAAATCATCTTTTTCCTATAAACATTTTTGTTTTATTTTTTCCCCTCCTGGAGAAGAAAGTCGTTTTTCTTTCCATTCATTTTTGTCTTTCTTGTCTTTCTGTTTTCAAGTTCTAGTAAAGTACCTATGTTATTGTCCTTACCGATGTATTACCTACTGTTCAAAAAATTATATTAGTGTATTTCAGCATAAAGTGAAGGGGATTTATTATAAAATTAATGAAGCTCAAATTTCAATGCTCATTTATTTTCCAAAACTCTGGTAAGGGTTCTAGGAAAGGTCTTATGAGTTATATGTTTTTTTTCTGCAAAATTCATAATAGTGTTTTCTTATTAGTATTTGGCTAACTTAATAGCAAAATTCAGGGCTGCAAGCGTCTAGAGTCAAGACCTAGATCCTCCTTTGTTACCTATAACTGATCTGGCTTTTTTCTTCTCTGAACAGGAGCTCATAGTGCACAGAGAACCCAATGAGAAAAACCATGGAAAACACAGACTAGATAATGTTTTGCCCTAAGAGACTGTTAGCAGTTAGTTTACATTATTCATAATTTACTTAATTAAATTAAGGCAAAAGAAAAACATTTTTGATATTTAGCACAAGATGGACTAATTTATAGAAGGCTTTGGAAACCAATGGAGAGAAGTTTGTTGATGTTTGGTTGTTTTTATCCTCTTAAATTCATTCTCTTAAATATCATCATTAATGTTCCTAGAACCGAACGTACATTATCCATTTTTCTCTGGAGACTATGTGGATGAGCTTTCCAAGTATTCCATGTGGTAATATCAGCATTACCTTTTTATAAATGAAGAATCTGAGGTGCTGAAATTTTAACTGACCTGCTCAAATTTCCATAGTGTTGTAGGAGATAGATTGTATAGGAATCTAGGAATCTTCTCATCCTACTTTGTCTTTAGCAATAAAGAAGAATAATGTTAGAAGAATCATGGATGATGTGTAGGTATGTGCTGCATTCAATAAAGTATCAGTTTGCAGGATAGAAACAAATGATTCCTCTGCAATGAAAAAAATAAGCAATGAGACACATTTCAATGTGAACATTGACAAGTTCTTTTTTTTTTTTTTGAGGCAGCTATTGATTTATTAAAAAAATACATTGAGGAAAATTGCAATTTATACACATATAAAATCTTTCTTGCTCTTCTTTTTTCTTATCTCAGTATTTATCAAGGCTTGTAAAATGGGAATTGCTGGTAAAAGTTTTAGAGAGCATGTTGTTCATGAAAGGCAAAAGGGGAAAGGTTTAAGAAATGAAATTAATTAGGGGAAATGACTCTTAAGACAGACTTCTTGGCAGAAAAAGGCCTACATTTTGGCCTGACTACACAGTGTCATCTCCCCAAATGTCTGGGCTTTTTTCC
>NW_003852429.1:13300798-13331578 GCF_000181295.1 Otolemur garnettii
CAGTACCATGCTGTTTTGATCACTATGGATTTATAGTATAATCTGAGGTCTGGTAGCGTGATTCCTCCTGCTTTGTTTTTATTCCTGAGTAATGACAAGTTCTAATGACACATATTATTAGATGGATGAAGCACATAGATTAAAAGCACATTTTTAGATTATCTGACTAAAGATTAAAGACAAGGAAGTCATTGTACAATACAAAAGACTTGGGGTAAAAGATCACGACTTGGACTTATTTATATGTTAAGGTGTGTTTACAGAAGTAGTTCTAGGTCAGAGGCTCCTATGGATAAGAATTTAACTGACCAAGAAGTCACACGTGGAGATAAAGAGGAGAGAACACCTCGCTCAAGTGAGTGATCAAAATATAAGACCCAAAGTTTTCTAAGCAGAGAAGGGAGAAAGAAAGTGTTGGAGGACCAATAGCTAAATATTGTCAGGCACTCATTGTAGGGGAATGAGAAGAGAGTACCAGATAGGAAAAAGCAGAATCTGTAGCTCCATAGCGGGAACCCTGATTGAGCCCTGATGACAGAGCTGCTCCCTACCCTATCATAATTTTTGATTGAATTAATATATAACCACATGACAAATCTCAAAGACAAGACTTTGATTTAAAGAAAAATAATTAGATTTATGAATTATACCAAGGATACAAAAAAAATTATAGCCAAGCAATATTTTGAAAAATATATAAACTTTTTAATAGAATGTGGAACATGAACTGGAATGACATATTTAAAATCATTTGGTGTGCACTCTTCTGATAAGAGAGGACAGTAGGATTGGGAATGTGTAATAAATGTGGAAAATAGAATAAAATTGAAAATATCCCAATCTAGACCGATGATGTTATGCCACAAATCCCAGTGTCAGCAACTCAACATGGTGCCAGGAGTTCAATAGGGAAATTATCCTCTTTATTAAAAAACATGAAGATCCACTTCATTTTACAGCATTCTTTAATTTATAAATTAGATATGACATCCTTCATATTATATAAATTAATCTGAGAAAAATATATTCTGTCATCTAGACTTATTTAAAAAGAATAGGAACTAAATATGGTAGAACCTCCATAGTTGAGCACCTCTTGAGAATGACCTAATTTTTGTAGACCAGACAGGTATCACATGCCCATATGAGTACAATAGACTTGGGTCTTTTTGGTGACCAACCACCTCCATATGTTGACCAGTTTGTTACAGTCCCTTGGGTGGTCAACTTACAGAGGTTCAACTGCATTATAGTCCCTATTAGATGATATTTCTGAAAAGACTTCCCCTAGGTGAGTAAAATACTTCTTGAAATAATTTGTTTATAATAATTAAACTGTTTTTCCTTTAGGAGCTGTTGATGTTCATGGAATGTGAGGTAGAGACTTCCTTTGTGTTAATCTAACAGGTCTTTCCTCAAATGTTAAGGGAAGTTTTGATATGCTTCCATGAAAATTGTCAGGTGTCCATCTGTGGGACAGAAAATGACAAACCTTACATCCTTTAGTGCCATCCTGACCAGGGAGCCACGAGTGCCTGGACCTGTAGGCTTTCCTTCGAAGCTGTTACTGAAACACCTGGAGAAGACAGAAGCATGGTGTCCAGAGTGGTGGCACTGTCCCTCCCTGGCCTCTCATTTCTTGTTAGATATGAGTGAAGCCTTGAGCTGATAGAAGGCACAAACAACATAAACCTTCAGGGACAATCAGAAAAAAGAAAATCCTGCCTACTTAATGATTACTCTTTTTAAAAATTAATTTTTCTTTATTAATTGTTTTAGAGACTCAAAAGAGTCTCACTATGTTGCCAAGGCTGAATTTGAGCTCCGGTGAACTCCTGGGCTCAAATGAGCCTCCCACCTCAGCCTCCTGAGTAGTTGGGACAGAAGGTACATACTACCACACTGGCTTTTCCAGTTATTCTGAATCATATGATAAAATACTTTGACTTTTTTCTGGGGTTTCCTTTGTGACTTCCAGAATTAAAATTATTGTTAGATCTTCTAAAATGTAACATTTAAGCACTAAGCAATACTTTAGAATCTGTGATAAAAAATCACATTCAACACTTCCCTGACCACAATTTTGAATGAAGAGACTTCATTTTCAGAAAAAATAGAGATGTTCTTCTAGGTTTTACCCTCAGGATTTGACTACTAAAAACAACAATATCTTAAAAACAATGCCAGGATGAAAGCTTTCTTGGACTGTTTAAAGCAATCTGAATTCAAGTAGATGGGTATGGGGTTGCTGTTCTAAAGACTTCAAATCCTTGCAGAAGTCAAAGGCAGGAGAACCGCATTCCCAGGCCTCCCAAGAGGGTTTTTCTCTGCTCTCCTTTCTCTTTCCCCTTGTTCTGTCTCATCTTTTCCTCCATTTCTGTGCCTGTGGCCTAAGGTCTCTATCATTTGAGTAAGACCACCTTCTCAAGGGAAGTAATTAAAGCCCAAGTTCCCTCTGGAATCTTAAATTTCTAAACCTTCAGGAGCGCTGGAAAAAATTGTTAACCAAAGTAAACATTTCATACTGTCTTAAAATATCTAAATACAAGTACACCACACATGGTGATAATTACTTTCCTGCTTCAACACACTGATCTTATTTGCCTAAGGAATTTCTCTTTCCCTCATTTACATGCCTCCCATTTATATATCCTGAACTTATTACCCTACCTGTGTTACACTTACAGTATTAGTTCTCTACACGTCCTGGGGCATGCTATAATTTGTTCCTCTACACTCTGATGCTACATGATGTCAATTCCAAATCTCCCATTCCCAACCAATTTTTCTCTTGATTTCTGTAGAAATTGTCTGATAGCATTTTATTTATTTCAATTTATTATTTTTTCTCACAATATCTACAACTAGTTACCAAGATCTTTAATGCTTCAGGCTTTCTGCCATGTATTTTAGATACAAGATGACTAAAGCATGTGATCCGGGTACCCTTGGCCACTTTTGATCCATGGTTCATTCATGATAAAGTTACATATTTTTGCTTACCGAAATTGCTTGCCATACATAGTGCATCTTAACCCATGATGAATTCATCATAATTTTCCTTCTCTGAGAAATCTACACATATTTCTAAAGACAAAATCAGCATATGGACCTATTTTCTCAAACCATTTTCCTAATGACAATTACAAGTGCCTAATTAACACTGGGGCAAGCGAAGAGGGAAGCCAGAAATACCAAGAAGGTGGAAAGAACTGAAGTCAACGTCCTCTGCTCTGCCTTGTGGTTTCACTCCATGAACTGCAGTTCCTAGCTTGCCAACTCCAAGTGCAAATTAATTTAGATCACAATTGACATTTAGGTTTGGAGAGGGAAAGAAAAAAATCAATGGTATGTGAACACTAGAACCCAAAATAGTAACAAATGGAAATCCCAAACCTCAAAAGCTTTTGAAGCGTGTTGTAAAATCCTTCAAAAACATATGGAAGAGTATAATAGACAAAATAATCTTGAAAAGTTGGTATGTAGGCCTTAAACCACAGGGACCACTATTGGATATTTTGTAATTTTTATTCTAATACTTCAGTGTAATTTCTGGCATAGAAAAATATGCACGTGTTAAAGAGAAGAAAATGTGCTTATTTTATTAGGCTTAATTATGAGGGAGAACAAAAAGCACTAGCAACATTTTTTTTTAATGAATTCATCTCATTTACCCAAATCATAAGCCCAGAAATTGCTCGTAGCTTAAAAATGCACTTTTCCCCCTAAGATCAGGGCATGGATTTCATGAATGTTTTCAAGTTAATCACCCGTATAGGACTTCCTGAACATCATCCCGACATTGAGGGCTATCTCTGTAACTTAATGTTATAAAACCTGGAAGGCATATTTATAGCCCAATGCAGATGGACCAAAACAAAGTACAATTATTCTTTGAAAAGTCGACCTCTGCATGCAGATTAAAACCGATTGCTTCCAAGTTTCGAATGGAGAAATGAACTGAGCTCTTCCATTGTACCACATTCACTACGGCTTCTATCAGACTTGGTTTGGGGCAGTGCTAATTAGAGGCATGTCTGTGTTAGAAGTTGGACTTACAGCCTGATTTCCAAAGTGGTGTCAGGAAGGGTTGTTAGGAAACTAATTACAGCTATCAGGGATGGTGCTCTTTTAAACAGGCTGCGAATTAAGAGCCTTCACAGAAGCACATGAAAACCATCTCACTGTTGACAATGAACATTCCCATGCAAAGGCAGGAATGCATGTGTGTTTGGCCATTTCTAGGTAGAAACCACATGAATCTTTTCCCCCTAAATAACTAAAAAGAAACTCATTCATTCTGATTTTCACTGGGGATTAAGAGGCAGTGAATAATTTCGTGATGTCTTTTCCTCCTTAGACAGTTTTAAATGAGGAATGTAGTAAGCAATTAATTGCTCTTATTTGAGGTATTTACAGATTATATATTGTTACTTTACTGACTATTATAATACATCGTTTACATTCATTAAAGTTCTAACTCTTAGCACTCTTATCCAAAAGACGATACCTGAATATTTACAGAGGAGAACTTGAGACCCAGGTAGAAAATTATAATCAGTTCTTGGTCCATTAGGTAGAAGTTAGAGATGCAAAGTCATGTTTCCAGCTCTAGAGCAGTGGTTCTCAACCTGCAGGGTCGTGACCCACAGGAACTGTATTAAAGGATCGCAGCATTAGGAAGGTTGAGAACCCCTGCTCTAGAGTCTTTTATTAGGAGCAACACTTTTTCCCCTGGAGAATCTGACTTCATAGTTCCAAAAGAGAAGATAACACAGTTCCTGTGAAACTAGTGATACTGGGATGTACCAGGGATACTGATTGCATATCTAAGCCAGGAATGAACTGACTCTGATGGGTATTAGCTTGGTGAAGTGGATGTGTGGCATGGTTTTATTTTCCAGTGACCAATTCTCCATTGTGCTATACAGCAGCTACTTTAACTTCCAATCAAACAATTTCTTTAGTCACTGGATAAATTAGAAAAGTTTCATCTTGATGTTAAGATCCATTCAGTTCATTTTAGAGTCTCTTTCATTCCAAGCTGTTCTCCTGTTCATTAACCTAGCCTCCTATACAGATCACAGCCGACTAAATGTGGAGACTGAACATAGTCCAGCTTTCCTCTTTTTCCCTCTTTCAAGGAAAAGGACAAGTTTTATCATGCAAAGTATGATAAGAGTTAAGGGTAAAGGGACAGAGAAGCAGGGGACACAGCTGGCTAGAGTTGGAATGATTTCCTTTGTGGACCACACCTGCTCTCCCAAGAACTTGATGTATGATCTTGTGGAGCCCAGGAGAAGACTTTAAGATACCTAGGATATCCTAGTCAATTTCACAAACATTTATGGAGTCTGTGCTATGTAATAGCTGCTCAGAAAATTCTAGATATATGAAGATAATTAAGATGTGACTGTGTTTCCATGAGGCTCAAAACCAGAAAATTTAAGTATTTTATTCCTTTGAAAAAATATCTGGCAAAGTTTAAATGATGATTATTGAAGCATTTTAAACATTCCTTACATCTAAGTAACCATTACAACAGTGCTTCTCAAACTTGAATTTGCATTTAAATTATCTGCCGTTACTTCAAAATACAGATTCTGGGTCATGGACAAGATCTGAGATTCTGCATTTCTAATAATCTTCCATTGGTCCATGAAAGATACTTTGAGTAGCAAATATTAAAAAAAAAATCTATGAATTACATTCCTGAGATACAATGAAAGGTACATGGTAATCTCAATCCAGGGCAAATGCTATATCCTTGGCACCTATCACTTACCATTAAAAAATAATTCAGACACAATATTAGTTCAAGACTTATCACTTATTAAAAATTGAAAAACAACACACTTAAGTATACAGAGAGGTTAAGTAACAAGCGTATTGTCAGTGGGTAATTTGCCCAGTGTTTCAGGATTAAACCTGATGACTGGAATGACCTCACTATTCATTCTCCAAGTCCTGACTTTCCCCCTTTAAGGGGCTGTGAACAGAAGTGTAGAGAAATGAATGAACTCCCCCATCTCAATGATGAATGGTGCTGAAGTCAGCTGACTCTCCATCTGCTGCTGCAGCCAACCCGCCGACACACTTCCTGGTCTCTAAAGCAACTAGACGCAGGTGCTTGTAAATCATAGTATTAGCATTTGGCCTCATTTGGTGTGAGAGCAACAGAAGAGTGCTGACTTTCTTTTGTTTTAGCTTTCAATTTTCTTAACCCTGCCCTCCAGTCCTTCTTCTTTCTGAGAACTGAGTTTGGCCTCGCTGAGTTGTAGCCTTTCTGATTAATTCACACTCACTCTTTACCATATGCATGAATCCCAGAAAGTCTAATGATCCTGTCCACATGCTAGGGAACATTACATCAGCTGCAGATCTCTCCCCTGCTGTTCATAGAGTCTAAAGTCCAAGTTCGTGGGTGTGTTTAGCCATTAAAGGATTTTACAATATGGGACAAAAAGGATGAAAAACTCAATTGCCAGAATAATTTAAGAGCTCTTCACACCACTTATGGAGAACACCCCATCTCACCAAGATAAGCTCTAAGGCAGTTAATTAAAACCTTCACCTTTTCAATCTTGAATGACATTGAATCCCAGAATATTTCTTTCCCAGAGGAATTCATTTTAAGGACAGTGGGTGGAGGGAGGCAACAGAAGTTACTTTATTTCCCAGTTTAAAACAAACAAACAAAAAATAGATATTTATACCCCTAAAGACAATTGCATAATAAATTAGTAAATTTAAGAACAGCTTAGACATACTTACTAAGATACAAGGAAAAAAAATGATGTGAGTTTTGATATCTTAACCTGGATCCATCTCTAAAATATACAACTTTCAATAAACTTTTACCCAGTAACAGCTTCTTTACTGTTAGAACTTTTTTATGGGTTTCAAATGTATTCTATATGCTTAGTGATCTTAAGTCAAACTTCCCTGATTGCCACATTATGTAAACTATGGGAAGTTTGAACCACCAATAAATCAAAATCCAATCCCTTTTTATAAGTGTCTGGACACTTCAATATTTCATCGTAGTTCACATCAATCACCTTCCTCAACATTTTGCCTCTATAATTTCCAATACATTTAGCCTTCAGCCATGTTCTGGCTCTCCCTTTTGGAAATGACCCTCCCATTCAATGTTTATCTGTTTTTCACATTTAATGTTGTTTTATAGAACACATAGTTTACAAAGTTTTATTCACAAAAATGAAAAAACAAACTCCTAGGTGCAGTATTGGAACCAGCTGTTTTTAGAACATAGCATCATTTTCACCTTCTTCAATTTGTTTCCGTAGCACTCTTATAACAAAGTTAATATACGGAGTTTACATTGGAACCTTCAAACAGAGATAAGAAGTATATAAAGAAGTATATTTTCAATATGAATGTATAAGAAGTATAAGAATAAGAAATACAAGAAGTATAAGAATGTGTAAGAATGTATAAAAAGTATATTTTCAATTAGAATGAAAATTTGGAACTATGATCATAGCTCCTAAATCAATCATCTGTCACCCAGAAGACTAACACCCCAAATAAGACACAGTCATTACTTATCATTTGAGAAGAATTGTTGGGTAAAGAAAAGGAACAAGAGGTACATTGTTTAAAACCATGCTGCTGAGAGCTTGAGCGTGCATCAGCAAGTTAAGAAGATAGTTTGGAAAGTTCTGGATAAGCACTGCAATATTTGGAAATTAACTTATCAGTGCTTGCAATGCGTGGAGCCTTATTTCAAAAAAGAGCTTGAAGGCATCGGCCCACGTAATTCCCACTGTCATTCCCAAAACAAATGTCACATATCCACATCAGATCAATCCAAAACACATTGGTAGAGTTTTGGAGCCTTGGGCTTAGCTGATGAAACCAAAATCTTTTCACCTTTATTAACTATAATTAATTTTAAGATTGGATTATACAATCTTCATCCATCTTACAATGTACAAATAGAAACTTCTTAGGCCATTCCCCTGTCAGAACTTACTTTGATGATAAAGTGATAAAAAAAGACAAAAGAACTTCTGTGTTTCTTCCCTTGTACTTAATTAAGTAACAACATTGTTGACACTGAGATATTAATCTTCTAGAGGAGTGTTTTTCTTTTATTTCTTGGATAAGTTTTTTAGTATTTAAGTTTCTGGGAGCTATTCTTTTTTAAACATTCTACTTTTCTAAAATTCCACTATTTAATAGGCATGATTGAACTTCATCTCTAAAGTGTTTACAAAGTCTGAATATGTCTCAACTCACAAAGCAGGTTTGTATTAGACTTTAGGAGAAACTATGATTTAAATGCATCTTACAGCGTCCATAGTCAGATAGTGATTGATCTACTAACAAACTCCAGGACTTATGTACCTGAGGAGGAAAGGGGGTATTGCTTATATTTTTAGTCAATCTTTTCTTTCCCTGATTTGTACTGTTCGTCAGTAAGATACTGCTAATTACTTTAATATTCTTAGGCAGTAATGAACTTCTGTGTTTCAAGGTGTTTCAGGTGCTCTGTTGTGTCCATACAGAGTAAGGAGCATTTGAATAAGAGTTTTCTGCAAAGGGCTCACAGTCACATCATAGCAAGGGGACAATTTCAGGACTGAGGACATGCTATCATGGAGCAAATGGCATTTTAAGTGAAAAGTGAAGCAGGTTTAAGAAAGTGAAAAGCTGAACAAATAAAGAAAGCATTCAAAGGGATAATATGATGTTAAACATAGAATTAAAGTGCCACTCCCAACATAGAGAGTGGATTGAGTGTGGTTTGGGGGAAATGTGTCACAGGACAAATTGCACACTGCGGGACAAGATTTGGAGGGGGGAGGACGTGGTGTTGAGCAATGCTGACATCTTTTTCTTTTTTTTTTTTAATCTCATCTTTCCATTTACATTCAATGTCTCATCTTTCCCCCTCATTTCTAGACTAAGTGGAAAGCAAAGGTAGGACCTGTAACAGGTCAGCCCACGGAGTGGGCATCACACCTGCTCTTGGAGAGTCCAGGAGGCCTGTTGGTGTAAGTGTCTAAATCCACTTCACTCTTTGGAATTCAAAGACTTCTATGTGGTTTAGCTATGGAGCGATAGCCAGGCAAGCAGACGGACAGCCTCCCCATCTGAACTAACATTGCTCAGTAACATTCTCTTTAACATTTGTTTGGTGCATCGTGCAAACATGTTGGGCTCTGTGTTTTTCTTTTTACTTTTTTTGTAGTTTTCGGCCGGGGCTGGGTTTGAACCCACCACCTCTAGTATATGGGGCCAGTACCCTACTCTTTGAGCCACAGGTGCCACCAGCCCTGTGTTTTTCATCAGAACAATGGTGGTTATGTTTTCAGCTCTATGAGAATTGTACTGGGCCCAGTGACTTCCTGGATTGCTTTGGAGCTCAAGTCCCTAATTCTGTGACCCTGTGCTCAATTTTTTTTTATCATAAATAATGCATAGGAGCAACATTACTGAAAATTTTTGTTCAGTCTGTCAAGGTGTAGGATATAATCATTGCTGTAGGATGTAGAAAATGTTACAAACATTTTTAAAAGTGTTTGATGAGAAGAAAACAAAAAGACCACCGTCTTTCCTGTCTAGCACACCATTCTCAAGTCAGCACCAATTTCATTTTCTAAGAGTTCCTTAAAACTCTGTCCTTACAGAATGCTGACAGTGATCCAGATAGTCCTTGCCCACACAGGTACAAATTCTGCTGAGTGGAGATCTAGTTGATCATTGTCTTTTTGGATATTAATCAATTTGTAGATTCGTTTCTGTTTTCCTCATAGTCCACATGTCTAGCTATTTAAAAAAATTCTCTGTTGAACCAAACAACTTACTTACTGTTCCCTCATTGATTAGTTTTAGATACTATCTTCAATATGTCTTCACTTAGTACTTGTTTGAAAGTCATGATTTTACTATAAAAAATTATTTCCTCCCTTTTTTTCTTTTTAAGTGACACTGTCTTGTTTTATTTTCCAGGCTGCACTCAATTTCCTGGGCTCCAGTAATCCTCCTGCCTCAGCCTTCCAAGTAGTTGAGACTACAGGTGTTCCCAGTGGTGTCCAGCTTGCCAAAGATATCCTTTAGTGGAGGTAAAGATTATGCTTCTGATCCCACACTCTGCTTTCATAATTTTCCCGAGCGGCAACAGGGTGGCTTACCTCACTCTCTGCTCCTCTCCATCTGTGTAATGGAACAAAGGTCACAGGAGGATTAAATGAAAAGGGCTCATCTTTTGGTCAACAAAGGCCATGAAAAACGTGTGTATTGTCATGAATAGAATAAATACAACAGCAAATTTAGTTGTTGAAATTACAAGATGCACCTGTCTATAATTCTTGCATCTCACTGTGTATCAAACTGTGAATGTTCATTTTCTTTCTTACTTTCCCATTATTAGGAGACAATAGTATTTCGTCAGTTGAAACTGAAGGTCTGAGAAACATTTCATTGCAAAAACGGAAGATAAAGCAATTGGCATGTTTTTCAAATTCTGACTGAAAATAGCATTGAATAAATACAGAAAGGATTATAATTAAATAAAGGAGGAGAGAGACAGAGAACAGGAGAGCGGTAGGGAGGGAAGAAAGGAAGGAGGAAAAAATAAAATAAAAGGAAATACTAATTGGCATGATTTTTAGTTCACAAATTTCGGACTGAAAATAAAAATGAATAAATACAGAAAAGATTAAGAAGGAGAGAAAGGGAGAGAGAGAGGAAGGGAATTGTAGGGAGGAAAGAAAAGGAGGAAAAAAAAAATAAAAGAAAGAAAGAACTAAGACAGCATGACTCCCATTGTCCCCGTCAGGTCAGTACGGGGAGTGGTAGAGAGGGAGGCTGTGATGCTGAGGGGAAATGGGATGACTACGGAAAGAACACATTTTGTCTTCTCAGCCTTTATGTAAGGAGCACCTGAGTGATTCCTACCCCTTCCTAAGTCATTAAAAGACAGGACTATTTGTCAAGTCCCTTACCTTGGTTCTCCACCACGTATAACCAACTCTTTGCTGAACTATCTCCCAAAATCTGAGTCTTTTACAAGACTGAAGATCCAAATGTTTCCTTACTGAACCATGGCCTTTCCTTGGCTTGGTGCAACAATAGATTGCACCATTATTATTTCCACTGGAGGAAATAATACCAGAGCAGTGACCCACAACCTACCACGCTCATCAGGGCATTGAATTGAAACACATGGAGACATTTGGTCAATTTTTCATATTTAAAGTTAAAGATTAAAGCAAGTTAAAGTTCATATAGGGATTTTTTTTTATCACTGCAATGAGAAGTTAAGGTTAGGATATTGGGCAAAAATAAGATCTAGTGGTTTTATATTATTTAACATGACCATTTTGACAAAGTAACAAAAAAAAACCCCACAAACCTAAAACATTACAATTCAATTTTCATATATTTTATGTGTTTTCTTATGGCACAGATATAATAGAGCACTGCAAAAAAGGTCTGGAAAATAGAAAAGTACTAATAGAATATTAAAATCATCAATAATTGTACGCTTTGGATATAATTACGACTAAATTTAGATTTAGATCCTGCAAAGATGTTTTACATACATATGTACATTTTATATTTGTTTAGCCTACTCTTTTTTTTTAGATTTCAGGTTAAGTGAGGGTCCAGACAACTAGGTTACAATGTTTGCATTTGTTAGGCAGAGTCCCCCTAGTAGCTGTGTCTCGGGTGCCATAGACCCTGACACTGTACCCATTAAGTGGGAGCTCAACTATCCCCCCTCCGGCCCCTCCCTGGTTCTCCTTCTCCTCAACTTGAGTTGCATTGAGTTTTTCTCCTATGTGGGCTTGTATAGATTTTCTACTGTTAGTTTACTCTGAATGGGCAAGAATAGGAAGAGGAAAAGTGTAGGAAAATGAGGAGGAGGAGGAGGGGGAGGAAAGGAGGAGAGGGGAGGGTGGGAGAAAGAGCAAGGCTGAGAACGGGAGAGAGGAAGGCCCAAAGCAAAGACAAGCAAAGACTTTTTGTTCACTCTATTGAAAAATCAAGCCTTTCTTTAGCCCATTCCTTTCCTCAACTCCTCCCATTCTGAAAAATTGGTGTTCTCCTATGGAGTAGGAAATAGGTCCTTTAGGGAAAATTGCAATTAAATGTCTAGCAAATGGAGCAAACACAATGCAAATTTAAAGATTATCAAGGGTCATCTCAACAGTCACCAGACAACTATGGAGTGCGGTAATTACTAACAGAGCAGTACTGTTCTCCTTCAAAACCACAGTAAATTCACATACATGTTGACAGAAAAGTTGCTGTTTGAGGTAATTACAAACATCATGAAAACTGTCTTCCAGGGAGCTCACTTCTGAGCTTTTATCCTCCTGGCTTTTGTTTACATTTCTGGTTTTAGGTACCACTTGTCAGTTCCTGTGTGTATGTTTCCCATGAAGAAAAGTAAGGATGCCACAAATATTGTACATGGACACTTTTTGGATTCTGAGAATGTAGCTTTCCAGAGATTCTAAGTTTCATCTTTATCACCTCTTAACCTGACAAGCAACACCATTTGTAACTGCATGTGAAGGGGATCTGAAGACATGTTAAGTCATAAAATTCACAAAGCCAAGTGTGTGTTATTGACTACGTGTCTGCTGGCATATGGAAAGTGCCCCCTTCTCGAAGCAGGGAGGAGTCGAGGATAAGCAGACATGGACAGCGAGAGTATTTCTTTCCATGGTCCACACAATGCTGTTGATTGAGGCTGATGTAACTGTTCCTGCCTTATCGGGGTAGAGGTGGCAAGGATGATAGGTCATGTTTATGATCTATTTTTAATTAAGGTCCCACACACGGGGGCATTCTCACCACCCACGGTTGATTTCCCTTCTGAGCCATTGCTGCCTGTGACATAAAGATGATAATTTCTTATTTGGAGATTCCATACATATATGGCCACCTCTAAAAAGAGAGGGGTGACAAATAAGCAACAGAAAGAATTAAATTTTAGAAAGTACCATCCATGAACTAGAAAGTATGCTTCTGATGACAACCCATAAACAAGAACAGCAGATGCATGACCCCCATAGGACTGCTGCCCTTTTTTAACAATTCTCCAAAAATCAGACATTTTAGACACTAAAGCAGATGAATGATGAGCAAATGGCTTCAGGCGTCCCTGGTCCCTCAGGATTCTCAGCAGGGCCCTGGGCTTCATGCATCTTTCAGCTTTCTAAGCAGCAGTTGTGCTATGCTAAGCGCTTATTGAATTTGCAACCAAGGTGCCATAGAAATAACCAGTGTCTGCATAGCCTGCCTTCTGGGGCCACACTTTATATCTTTTATATGAAAGCTATAACCAAATAGCCTAAGAATATGGGGAGGGGGGAGGGAGAAGGGAGGAGGGAATGGGTGGACGGAGGGGGTTTGGAGGGATCACTTCTGAGGTTTATCTTATAGGGGTACAGGTGAATCTTTCTAAGAGTAGAATGTGAACGTTTTAAAGCAATAACTGAGAAAATGACATGAAGGCTGTGTTGACCACTTTGATGGAAGTATTTCAGATTGCATGTGAAAACCCCACACTGTATCCCAGAAGTGCATTAATGTACATAGTTACCATTCAATAAAAAATAAAAAAATAAAAAATAAAAAAAAAGAATCTAATAGTGTAGTCAAACAGCTTTAAAGGAAACAAAAAGAATGAGGTAATTTATTTCAACATTTTCTGTATAGCTTTGTCTAGAAATAGTTTTACTCCTTATCCCAAATTTTCACTAAACTAGTGAGAAGCACTCTGGCTGCTCTGGTTTTCCGATAATACCGTCCATAAATATCAAAATCTCGATGATAAAGTGAAAAACAAATTTAATAGATGCAGTGGAAAATGACTGGGATTCAAATCTCAAGTAATAATTCACTCCAGGGGGCCAGCTGGTGTCAGAAATGTGGATGGGAAGCTTGACCAGTTTATATTCAGCAGAACGTTAAGAGGGAACTAACGTCATTATTCCAGCTCGTGGATCTCAATGGCCTCTTCTGTGTCTATCCCATTTTGCAAATCCAGGCATCTTCAAACTATGGCCACATGCAGCCTGCCTAGGACATTTATCCGGCCCACCAGGTGTTTTTGCCACAGCTACCTGTCCTGCTTAGCAGCCAACTCGTCCCGGGGCCCATAGTCCGGCCCTCCAGTGGTCTCAGGGACAGTGAACTGGCCCCCTGTTTAAAAATTTTGAGGACCCCTGCACCAAAGAGAGAAAAAAGAAAGAGAGAGAGAGCGCACTTATTAATGAGAAAAAAACCTAAAAATCTAAAACCAGATTACTCTTCGGAAAGTTCTCATCTTTTGTGAGTGATGAGCAAAAACTGTTGTATTGTGTACTTTTAAGGTAACATGAATTCTATATAAATATATTTTAAAAACAATCAAGTAGTTAAGAAAAGAAAAACATTCTAGGTTCTATAATCAATTCTTACACCTTGTACATTTTTATCGGAGAACCCTCTTGAAGTGATAAAAAGCTTTATGTGACTTTTCATCGTCATTTCTCTAAACTCAGGGAAATCCTATAAAATGTTTGAAGTAGCTTGGTTTCTTTTCCAGGCACAGGTGCCAAGGAGACGGCGATGGAGAGGTGCGGTCAATTATCAGCCCTCCTGGTTCAGGCTGGAGCACAGAAAGGGTGTTGGACCAGCAGCATTTCTGGGGCCGTTCTCTATATGCTGAATGGCAAACTATCAGGTTTTCTTTTACAGATTTCCACAAGACCACCAGCAGAGTCTTTTGTTGTTGTTGTTGTTCTGTGTCAAATGAGACAAACGGAACATGACTCTTCTAACTTACAAGACCAGGACCAGCTTCTTGGGAGTGCGATCTTAGCAGCTCACAGGCTCATACTCAGAAAAAGGATTCCACGTTTGTTGTTGCCGTCTTAAAGTTTTAGTTTTTGAGCCTTGCATCCGATTTTGCACTGGGCTTATTTATGTAGACAGTACTGAATAAGAAAATTATATAGACAGTACTGAATAAGTTTTTTGAAAAAGATTGACCAAGATAATATAATGTGGGAAAATATGAAAGCCCTAGAATATCATTTTTTGGTATTATCACTATAAAAGCACTTGGGGAAACACCTAAACACAGGAATAGGCAGAGTGTGCCTGGTTGAACCACGTTTCTTGTTGCTGAAGAAAATCATCTCCATTTTAAAGTTTTTCACGTTCCTTTCACTGAAGGATTTTAGCAATAAGCACTTTAACTGGCAAGAAGTAGAATCACAGGGATTGTTTTAGCAGAAAAGAGATTTTTTTCCTCAATACATTTTCTACGTGACAATTAAGCTCCAATCCTCATAAGGCATCCATTGTATATAACAAACGAAATGCCCTGGCATGCATGTAGAATGGTAATGTGATGCTTTGGAAAGTTGAGGAAACCACCACACTAGTCATTGTTGCATTGTGCTGTTCTGTTGAGGAACTCAGTCAAGGAGGGGTTTCAAGTGTCTAGAGCGAGGGGAAACATCCTGAACATGTCACAGGGGGTTCCTACAGTGCCGCTACTGGACACTGAAATTTGCATCACAGATGCCAAGCACCAGGGACGGGCACCACTGGGGCTGCCTGGGCCTCTCCTGGCGTCCTTGATGGAAAGTGAACTCCACAGACTGACTGTTTTCCCACATTGCCCCTTTCAGAAGCCCAGCTCTGTGCTGGGACCTCGTATTGCTGCAGCTTAAGTCACATGCACATGGCCAGATTTCAAGAAAAGCCAGAAAATCAAGTTGATGGTTTATACCTGGGGAAGGCAAGAGGCTTAAAGTAGGAGGCACTGAGCTGTGGTAATCATAAAAAGAAATGTCCAGTACAGAAGCAATCATTTGTTCATCCAGTGCTTCTCAACTGAGGGTACATTTGTCTCAGGGAACTTGGGGGGATACCTGAACATATTTCCAGCTGTCACCGTCCTGGGCAGGAGGTGGGAGAGTGACATCTTAGCTCTGGTATCTAGAATGGTGCCTGGGACAGGCCTCCACAAAGAAGCATCCCGCCCCAAAGGTCCATAGTGCCAGCTCTGAGAAGCCCTGCCTTAGGCTGTATTTCCGCATTAATCACCGTGGAACTCAGTCATCATCATGAGGAAGAGGGAAGCCTGAGAACGGGTGTTGCTTTCAGCACCCTGGGTGATACTGGCTTTTCCAGGCTTGGCCTTCTTCACACGGCTTCCTCGTGCAGCACCTGTGTGCTTTTCCATGTAGAATGACAAACAGCAACTATTAGGACTTTTCTTTACCAACTATGAAGTCTTTGTGTGTGTGTGAACATCAGCTTATTTTAGTAACATTTGTTTATTTAAAACATTACTTTTAATGATTATGAGTATATAACCATTGTACGTATTTGGGGTACATGAGGCATTTTTATATACATATACAATTGTGTACTAATCAAGTCAAGGCAACTGAGTATACAGCACCTCTGGAATTTATTATGTCTTGTGTTAGGAACATTCTAATTCCACACTTTTAGTTATTTTAAAGCATACCCTAAGTCTATGTAAATTATATTCACTTAATTTTTTTCAACAATGAAACTATATATCCTAAAATAATAGTTCGCACTTAGGATTTCTTAAAGGACATTTGTTTCTTGGAGAAGAAAACTATCTTGTGTAGTTTTTATGTCAGATGCCATGTTAAGGACTCGTACATAATAATCCCACTAAAACTCACCACGAAACTCTGCCATAGGGTTTGCTGTCCCTATTTTGTTCCTATTTTGTAAATGAAGAAATAAAATAGGGCAGCACCTGTGGCTCAGTGGGTAGGGTGCTGGCCCCATATACCAGGGACCCGGCCCCAGCCAAACCACAACAAAAAAATAGCCGGGCGTTGTGGCTGACGCCTGTAGTCCCAGCTACTTGGTAGGCTGAGGCAAGAGAATTGCCTAAGCCCAGGAGTTGGAGATTGCTGTGAGCCATGTGATGCTGTCACAGCACTCTACTGAGGGCAATAAAGAGAGATTATCTCAAAAAAAAAAAAAAAAGAAAGAAAGAAAATGACAAATAATTATATAATTTGAACATGTTGACAATGCAATAGGCACTTAAATCTGACCTAGTAGAATTCCCAATCTTTCTCCCATTCATTTTTTCAGTGATTCAAGAAATATAGTCAAACCTCTGTAAGTTGACCACCCAAGAGACTGTAAAAAACTGGTCAACACACGGGGGTGGTCACCCTGAGGAACTAGGCCTACGGTGCTGATATGTACATGAGGTGCATGTCTGTCTGGTCCATGAAAATTGGGTCAACTTAAGGAGGTGGTCAGTGTAGGAAGGTGGTCAGGAATGGAGGTGGTCAGCTACGGAGATCCTACTGCATTTATAAGTAGTAGACAAGAAGACAATCCTGTCTTCGGGTTGTTTGGTGATATTCTTGGGAAGATAGAAAAATAACAAACCTCTTTAAATTTATTGTAGAATAATAATGTAGTCATAAGGTGTAGAGGGTTCTTGCGGAAATTTAAAGTAACTCCAGCCCAGGGAATTAAAGAAAAGCAATCTGGAAAAGGAGCTCTGTCTGAGCTGAGACTCCCCAGGAGAAGACAGCATTTGTCCATTTGAAGTCATTCTTTTCACTGCAAAATGTTATGAAGATAGAAAATGGACCAGGCAGCTTAGAGAATAGTGAAATAAAGTAACTTCCAAATTCTGGTTATTCGGATTCAACCAAGTGATAGGATTTGGCAAGTGAATGTGAGGGGAACAGAGAAGGCGGCAGAAGAGGGTGGCCGTCTGGACAAATTGTGATAAAAATACAGCAACTAGGATCACCTGGAGCTCTGGGGAAGAGACCACAAATTTGGCTTTCAAGTTCTTGTGTGAATATCAAGTGGACACATCCCACCTCGTGGCCCTCTCGTCTCGTGGACTTTTTACCTTCTTCTCAGCATATTGCCTCCGATATTTATTCCAAATACAGTCCTTGTGTGTCAAAGACTGAGGATTATGGGCATGAGTGACTGCAGTGCCCGGCCCTTCAGTATGAGTTTCTAATTGGTTTCTTCCAGACCAGGAAAGCTTCATTCAGGTTTTTTAACTTTTTTTTTTTTTTTTTCAGTTTGGCCAGGGTCGGGTTTGAACCCACCACCCTTGGCATACGGGGCCAGCACCCTACTCACTGAGCCATAGGCACTGCCCCATTCAGGTTTTTTAAATTTGTGTTCTTCTAAGACTATCATTTCCCAACCTCTGAGGTTTCTAGTCGTAGTTGTTATCACGCATTGTTGTTCACCAAGTCCCTTGTATTTTAAGCTCCTTCCAGGAGGCCCCTTACTTCTTCAGTCTACCCTTTCAGGGCATATTTTTCCTTTAATAACTTGGCTCACTTTGTTCCTTACTTTGTTTTGGGTTCTTTATTTGAAGTAGTGTATTTA
This sequence comes from Otolemur garnettii, assembly GCF_000181295.1. Classification (NCBI taxonomy): domain Eukaryota; kingdom Metazoa; phylum Chordata; class Mammalia; order Primates; family Galagidae; genus Otolemur; species Otolemur garnettii. The sequence continues at coordinate 13,319,207 of NW_003852429.1, forward strand.
CCATTTCCAAATTCTTCTGCTGGTTCTTTATGAATTTATTTTCTGTTTCACATTTTCATGGCAACTATATTTATTCAAAGATATTTATTATTAGGTTTTACTATTTTTTAAAGATCTATCTGGCCAATTAATTATGTCTCTATGTGTATAAGTTGTGCGTCTGTGTTTATCTTTTATGATATACACACACATATATATATATTTGTCCATAGAGGTCTAATTTTTTTTTTCTTCTAATCTCATATTCCTGTAAATAAATAAATAATAGTCTACAGCTATTTATGTTGTTGGATGGTCACAGTGGTGATCAAAGTCTAGGACCTAGGCATTGTCTCTGGCCAAATTGGAAATAAAGACATGTCCCCTATGAATGAAACCTCATAGTGTTGAAGATCCAGCTGTCCCATATCCTCTCTCCCCACATGCACACATACGGTGTGTGCTGGTCTCTGGGGTCCCAATAGTTAATCTCCACCCTAGATTTTCAAGAGTCGACTCCTGCAGTCGGGAACAAGGATGGCGCATTGTATCTTCATTTATTTATTTTTATTAGAGACAGAATCTCACTTTATCGCCCTGGGTAGAGTGCCGTGGCGTCACAGAGCTCACAGCAACCTCCATCTGCTGGGCCTCCGTGATTCTCTTGCCTCAGCCTCCCCAGTAGCTAGGACCACAGACACCTGCCAAAATGCCTGGCTATTTTTCTGTTGCAGTTTGGCCAGGGCTGGTTTGAACCCGCCACCTTCGGTATATGGAGCCGATGCCCTACCCATTGAGCCACAGGCGCCGCCCAATAGCTGAAGATGCTTTTTTATTTTTTTATTTTTTGCTGCAGTTTGGCCGGTACCAGGTTTGAATCTGCCACCCTCAGTATATGGGGCCAGTGCCCTACCCACTGAGCCACAGGTGCCGCCCTCATTATATCTTTTTTGCAAATTTTGGGGTTTGGACACTGATCTATCATCCTGTCTCCTACTGGCACTAGCCTGAGCTATCATACTCCTTGCTTAGGAGCCAGCTCTTCTCAGGGCCACGTGCAGACAAACCCTGGACAGCCCACACCACTGGAGCATCTCGGCTCACTGCTGGTGTTTCCTGCTCCTACTTGTCAGCTCTTCTGCCCCCTCACCCCCCAAAATGTCCACAGAACTCTGAATCCCTTTCATATTTGGTTTCTTTAGGCTTTTTTATAGAAAGTTATGATAGATTCTGAGACCCACATAGAATCCTCCTCTCCTGCATGACCTTTCCAGGGTCAGTTCAAGGGCAGTAGATTGCTCACCTTCCCCTGAGCAGGACTCCTTCCTTCTGATTCCTGCTTTCTGGTGAAGTCGGTTTCACTTTGCAGTCTCGTTGATATTTCAAGCAACCCTTTTAAAAAATAAGGTTATTTAAGGTTTTCTCTTTATAAATGCTATTCAACTTTTGGAAATTCAGTAATTACACTTGAATTCTTTGAGACAATTATCATGAGACACTCTATTGTTTTACTTTAAAACTAAAAATTGTTATACAAAATATTTTCTGGTAATGTTCTTTGAAAAATGTTACAATCCGTATGAACTTTTCAAGGATCAGGACATTTACTTTTGCATGCACAGCATGTCATCCAGGACCTCTCGTGTGACATAGGACATACACTCAAATAATGTGTCCTTCCTATCAATATATTGTACAACAAAGGGACATAGGTTTGGTGTTAGCCTGAGTGTAAACTCTAGCTGAATAACTAACTCAGTTGTTTGTTGTTGAAACCTATTTAATTATGCTAAGACAAAAGGATAATATTGCTTCTCTCCAAATATTGTAAAAGCAGAATACACCAATACACATAATGTACTTAATAAGTATAATCTTTGGCACAATTAAATTTCAGTGTATTTATTGTTTTTCTTCTCTAATAGTATGAATTTTATTTAGATGTATGTAATTTTTCCAAATCTGATTCTTCACCTACTCAATAAACCACCGAGCTGACTTACATGATTCGAAGATGGTCTAATCCATGATGCTAGATTCCTGTTTCTGAAACCACTTTGGTCACTTTGGGGTTGAATAGGTTCCTATTCAAACTCTGATGGTGTCATTTCCTATTACACCTAACCAGAGTTTCTCTGCTTGGCTTTCAAGACTTAGCTACATCACCCTATATAGGGTGCTAGTCAAAATTCTTTGGTTACAAAATGCAAAGAATCACTTAAGGAAATCCAAGTAAAGTTGGGTCACAATTGTTTTCAGACTGAAATATCTTATATGATGAATGAGAGATCTAAACAACCATGCTCAGTAAAGATTGGAGCTGGACATAGCTGGGGAACAATCTTGTTGGGGTGTATCAGAAATGACATGCTCACTTCCTTCTCTCTCTTAGAAATCCTTCTGCTTGGTAATGGCAACACATGACCACCAGCTTCAAGTAACTTTGATTCCCAACACGTAGCTACTGGTTTTGCACCTTATCAGACAGGCCAACTGAATTTTGACTTGACATCTATCTCTGGTTCAGTCATGTGGACCAGTAGAATTGGGGAGGTGGCGAGCGGCTGGGAGTTATACTTCCAAGGATCAGTTGCTGATTGACCCACTGCAGTTGAGTGTCCAGTATACAATACATAGAGTATCCAATACAACATTAGGTCAAGAGCAGACCAAGCAAATTTAGAGAAACTGAGTTTGTTTTTACACTGTTCGTAGAAATTGGACTGGTGATATAAAAATCATTTGTGAAATCATATTTAACTTTTCTAAGTTATCCATAGCAACCATTATTAACAAAATAACTATAACTCTGCAATATTATTTTTTCTTTTCTTTTAATTTAATAATCAAATGACATACAGTAGTGGTAGCATATAAGGGGAAAACAATTACCCAAGTGACAATTTCAATTTTGGTCAACACAAGAGTGTGGAAGTATGAATTAAGGGCACTCCGCTTGATGTGACATCAGGTCACTTGATAATACATGTTATAGTCTTAAACTGATTATGGTCATAGCTGCAGATAAAAAACAAAGAGTAATGACTGCCTACGTTTTCAATTACCTTTCAAAAGTAAGTGAAGATGAGGTTTTTAGGAGTATATTCACAAGTCTTCAACTATAACAATAGCAGCTATTCTATCTGTCGGGAATTGTACTAATTATTTTATACACTATATCCATTTTATCATAACTATGTAAAGGCTTACTAATGTTCCTCCTCATAAAATTGAGGCTGAAGAACTTCAATTAATTTGCATAGGGATACGGCCTATCAGAGGTGGTGCTCTTAGCCACAACCTATGTTAGCTTCAAGCAAAGCAGATAATTCAGAAAAGTTGATCATACCCAGGTTTTGATCTAGGTATTCCGTGGAACATAGTTGATTTTTAGTGTATTTATCCTTCAAAATGTAAAACTGAAAGTGCAATTATTATGTTAAATTCTTAGTGTTTTTGACTATAATTTATTGAGAAGGCATTAAAGCAAAACTAATTTATTTGACAAATACCAAATATAGGAATGGCAATTTCAAGTGAAGTTCTCTCTCTCTCTCTATCTTCTTTTATTCTTCAAATGGTTTTATTGAACTTAATGCCTCACAGAGCTATAGATTCTGAATCTTGAATGCATTTTATAATTCATTTTCTTCTGAAATTGTAGGCGAAATTCTTAATGCCAAAAATCCTCAGGATTTTAATTTTAAATAATTGCAGGGTGCCACATCACAGGTGACTCATAGCCTCTGCTGATGACTATGAAGTGTGGATGCTCTTGCACATGATAAGGAGGTTATATGGCATTATGCTGTCTTATGGCTTTCTTTTTCTTCTAATGACTAATAAAATTATCAAAAGACTAGTTTGGCAGGCTGAAAATAGTACTTTGTTCATCTTGTTCTTCCCTGGCTATTATGGCATTTGGAGTTTGATTTTATTGCTTAATTCAGAGTTCTCCCTTCAGAGTATGTAGGAAGAAGAAATATCTATGGCTTCTTTGAGGGCCTTGGTCAAAATAGGAGGAAGCAGAGACAAAAACAAACAAAATAAATGTGTACCTCTTTGTTTTCCCCATTTTTGCACCCCTGAGATTCCAAATTCAATTGGCATGTTTTTGTGGATAACACAAAACATAGAAAAAGAACTTGAATAACTTTGCTATTTATTCTATTTTAAGTCAAATGAGCAAAGGAAAATCTCATTCAGTAGCACAGATGCATTAGAGAATGTGTAAAATTAATGCAGTATTTTCTAGTTAGTACTTCTCAAACATTAGTGTGCATACTTGGGTCCCATTACAAAAAATTCTGAATCAGTAGCAGGACATGCACAGAAGGTATAGCATTTCAAACAAACTTCCAGTAGATAGGATTGATGTGTGGTCCATTCTTTTGAACAGAAATCATTTAGAGGGAATTGCCTAATCTTTCCTGTGAGGGCAAAATAAACAAGGGGTTTCTTCCCTCTGCTCCTCAGATCAATAATGTGTTTTGACTACCATATCATGGATGTTAACAATAAATAGCTTTCTGTAGATATATCTAAAAATCACCAATATTTCTTCAAGACCATCTGATTTTAGAAATTCAGGTATCCAGCTATACTTTTTAATTTTATTAAAGTAGTAACTACTTTATAGTAGTAAACTATGGTAGCTACTACCTGGTAGTAGTAACTACTACTTCAAATTATCTGAGGACAGATGACATGGGAGTTCCACAGAGTCTGCTCTGAGAAGGTGGGCCCTACACTATTTGTTACCACACACTTCCTCCTAGGTAGAAATAATTTTAGGAGAACTCTCAATGTGTTATACTCATGTATAGTGACCTCTCTATGAGAGTAGGGAGTAGTTGGATTATGTCTCTCATCTCCAAATTTGGGGAGCTGAAGCAGAGAGATTGCTTGAGACCAAGACTTTGAAACCAGCCTAGGCAAAATAGTGAAAACCTGTCTCTACCAAAAGTAAACAAAACAAAACAAAAATCAGCTAGACATGGTGGTGCACACTCACTCAAAATCCTACCTACTTAGATGGCTGAGGTAGGAAGATCACTTGAGCCCAGGAGTTCAGGTTGGCAGTGAACTGTGATGGTGCCACTGCACTCCACCTTGAGCAACAGAGTGAGAACTTGCCTTTAAACAAATTAAAAACAATTTTAAAAGGAGTTTTAACTTGTTCCTAATACAGGGAATTTCAAACCAGGTTAGATGAGATATCACTCTCCTGATATGGCAAAGGAGAAGCAATGTTGTAGCCCTAACTGAGAATGTGAATGGTTGACCTTCCTACTCAGAAGGCAGATTGTGGGTGGGCCTGAATTAATCAGCAAGTCCTTCTAAAGACCCTTAAGAAATCAGAGATCAAAGAAATGAGAGGAAATTTGCTGATCTGATCGTGAAGAGGCAAACTGCCATGGTGTGTAGGGAAATGGGCAAGTAACTGTGAGTAGCTCCCACAAGCTGAGGCCTTGGGTCTACCACTGTGAGACACCAAATGGTGCCAAGCACCAGTGAACCCAGAAAGAGGACATGGAGCCTCAGGTGCAGTCACAGCTGCACCTCACACCTGGATTGCAGCCTAGTGAGACCCTCAGCAGAGAACACAGGTGGACTCACATCTGGACCCTGACTTAAAAGACCTGTGAAATGATAAATGTATGCTGCTGTGGTAATTTGTTACTCTGCAGTAGAAATAAGCATAGTTATTAGAATATCTGTACAATTAAGTTGCATTTTGGAAACCAGGTACTGACCACAGAAACTGTCACCACACATGCACACAGGAAGTAACACGAGCCTCCATGTGTAACACTCCTGAAGACCTCAGACTCTACAATCAGATTTGTTCAGCATTTTTTTCTTCAATTGGGTCATGGAGTAGCTGTAGTTTTTAATCTTGTGAGATTTAGATGCTTTAACAGCAAAATGAAGAGCTTACAGCACTGTGGTGAGCTTGCTCAGGATGAGGCAGGCTGTGTCCGGGCTCCTTCACCATCTTGCACAAGAACAGAGAGCCTCAGGATTCTGGCGGTCCCAATCCCTCCTCCCACATGCGTTTCCCTTTCATATTCACAGCTGCTCCACTTCTGTCTGCTGTGATACATCACCTAAATGAATCAATTTATACTCACGCTCACAGTTTGTCTTACTCTCAGAAAGAGTTCTAGGTCACCCTTTGTCCCTCTGGTTCTGATCTCCAAACAGACATAAGGTTAGGAAGGAATCTCTCTCTAAGTGCTTTGTTCCTCTTCCCTACTTGACTGAACACTCCATCCATGGATCTATTACTATCTATCATCTTTCAGTTGTCTATTATCAATGGTCATCCTTCTATCAATCTATATTCATATATTATTCATCTTTTATCTATTTATCTATCATGGAGCCACTATCCATCCATCCTCAGTCCATCCTCCATCCATTCTTTATCTATTATCTATCATCCATCAATCTATTACCCATCTACCATTCATCTATTCTTTATTTATTGTCTATCACCCATCCATTATCTCTCTATCCATCATCCACTATCTATATCCATCTATCATCTATCATGTATCTATTATCTATTGATCATCCATCCATCACCTTTCACCCTCACTGCTCATCTATCTCTCATTTGTCTTTCTCTTGCATCTCCTATCTCTCATCTGTCTCTTATCTTTCAATCATCTATATTTCTCTCTCAATCATTTGTACCTTTTTCTTCTATTTCTAATATCTCTCTTTCATTTCTAAATCAATGAGCCTGATGCTTATAATGTGATCAATACAAATAAGTTTTCTTATTTCATTTATCGTCTATAATTATGGAGATCACATTAAATAATTCATATAATAGTAACTAGTACACAAAATACTCTTAGCATTTTTTTCTTAAACATCTAAATGATACATGCGAATGAACTGGTGAGATAGATTAACTAAAAATATCCACTCAAGTTCTATCCTGGCAAGATCCTATTATAGGATCCATGTTGGATATAGATATATACTCTACTGTAATCTACTATTGAGACCATGAATTGATACTCAAATACTTAAACTCATTCACACATAAATGTTTTTCTTCTCTGCATTTATACATGTGAAAAATCTAATATTTGAATGAAATTTGTAAATGATCTGTGCCTATGTATATATTCCTGTATTCTCATAAAATATTTTTATATTTTATTAGTTAAATGTAAGCCTGGAAAGACAAATCATTGAATCTTATACTATAAATTCCAAGGGGTCATATGGGTAATTGTATTCTACATTTTCCATATATTCCCAGGAATATGTTGACTTTTTCATTGCCATGGATACTGGGCAACATCTTTCTTTTTCTCTTTCTTCCTTAATCCAAAAGGTTAGATATTAATTCACTTAACAAATGTTGCTTTGGTGCATGTATGTGTCAGGCACTGTTCTAGGCACTGGGGATATAGCACAGTGTAAGACCATGTGGAAGCGTGTGTGTGTAACTCCAGTCTATGTACAATTCATGTATAGGAAATAATAAAGAGAACAAGATACGATTTGTAAAGGACATTGGGAAGAAGCATAGGAAAGCCTGATAGCTTTCATATATGAATAAGTACAGCAGAATCTTTGTTAAGCTGACCATCCAAGAAACTATAACAAACTGGTCAACATACAGAGGTGGTCCACATAAGGAGCTAGGCCTTCCATACTGATTGTACATGTGGTACATATTCGGTCTATGAAAATTAGGTCAATTTAAGGAGGTGGTCAATGCAGGGAGGTGGTCAACTGTGGAGATTCTACTGTACTTAAATGTTACTATGTGTGAAAAGCAGCATACTAAATCAAGAATAGATTATTATTTTTATTTGTGTACTACTAAATCTTCTATATTTAGCAATTAAATATTGCATAAAATTGTGCATAACTTTAAGATATACAATTACTGGCCACAATAGCATTAAAAATATCTATTTAAAGCATCTTAGGCAAAACATTTTTTTAATTAGATCTCAAAATAATAGCATGTGATTCTCTGTGTGCCTTAATGGATTTTCTTTTAAAAAAAACCCTTTCAGACTAAAGTGATTGTCAGTAAGGTCCTGTGGTTCTTAGGAGAGATCAAAGGGGCTTTCCATAATGCAGAAAACGTGTATGTTTATAATATATCATAAACATTCAAATGGATGTAAGGACAACACATTTACTTCCTTAATAAGGCTATGTGGTAGACTTGCAGCTCAAGCATTTGGTTTGGTTTTCACTTTGATTTGAAACACTCCAACCTGAACTTTGCCAGGCTGCACATTGTTTTAATCTAACCAGATCCCTTGATTCATTGCACCATAATGCCCTATTCATACCATATTTTGACCTACAGCAAAACCTCACTGGATATGTAGCTCTGAAGAAACTGAAAAATTCTCAATTAATTGACAGAATGCCATCAGCCTCCCAGTGATTTTCAGTTCTTATGCATAAATCTCATGGCAGACCATAAATATGTTTATTGAAAAGATGTAATATACTTTTTTTTTTAAAGTAAGATATACTAATAAAGTTAAAGCAGATGAGGTCTTTTAGTCAGGAAATTAATTTTCTTTTGTTCTATCAAAACCACACACGCCAACTTGACAGAAATTTCTTATGAATTACTAATGGGGGTTTAATCCTGACAAGGCTTTATTTGTTCAAGAGTCAAATCCTGGGTCTGGTTGCTCAAAAAGCCAATTATCGGAAAATATCCTCTGTTGCTGCTGTCATTAAGAGACAGACACTGATGACAGTTTAACTTAGTTTCAGAGCAGCCCTGGGCCACAGCTGCCCGCCAGCCCATCCAAGCACCACTAGAAAACGCAGGGCTGCGAGCTGACCCTGTGGTGATTGAGGTTATGAAAAGGCTCTTGTTCTCAGAACTCTTGAATGAAGGCCTCTCCCAGCGGGACGCTGTAGGATCCTGGAGGAGGGCGGGAGGCTGAACTCCTGAACTGCCCAGAACCTGGGCTTGAGGCTGTGCTGAGGTCAGGTCAAGAAGCAAATGTCAGGGATGGGACACAGGAATGTCAGCGAGTCACACGGAACTGGAGTCACCGACTCTCGGCATTGTTTGGCTGGTTGCGGCCTTTGATTTACTCTGTACAAAAGTAAAGCACAGGAAGAGAAATCTGTTAGCACTTTCCCCCAGGTGTCATGCGGAAACCTTTGCTTCCTAATTTTTGGTCACCCCATCGTTAAAAGGGAGGGAGTGGTTGCAGATTTCACTGATGCTGCGAGCGGAGCCATCTGCGTGAATCACCAGCCTTCTGCGGGCTGAACCTGGCACGAGACTCCACTGTCCAACCGCTCCGCTCTTACCAGTGATCACCAGTAGAAGGAGGAGAGGATAACCATGAAAGTGGTGGTGGGGAAAGCAGCATAATTAGCCCTATCCAATGAATGGCACAGCAGCATTTTCAGAAAAGCATCTCTCATCAATTAGTTATGCCATTACCCCTGATTATGACTATAAAATTGTTTTCTAATTAATAACAACAATTACTAGGAACAGAGATTATTGATAGCTCAGTGTGTTTTGAAGGTCAAAATTAAATAAATGTGCTTGGCTTTAAGGTATGAGATAAAAGCTACATAGTTTTAATACGAAAGTAGTACATTTTTTTCAATTATTATCTGGTTAGTCAAGTGTTTTATCTTTCAAACAAAATGTAATGGTCAGAAGAAAGGAAACATTTTCTTTGATTATTCAACTAACATTTATGGAGGCTTTGCTGTATTTTTAGCAGCGTGATAAGAGCCAGAGACAAACCAAGTGATTAGGAAGTTTCAGAAATCATCAACACAGTTATGGGCCTTAGTCAGGTGGGGCTCATTTTTCCAGTGGAACTTTAATAGAGTCAATTATTGAAGATCATTTTGTAGTTTTTCAAGATCTGAGGATCTGCTGTCTGCCAACAACAAAGTTGGGGAAGTAAGGAACTGTTTTAAAATTCTCTTTAAAAGTAGTTTTTTACCCTTTGAACAATAACCCAATGAGCAAGGTCGTACCTCTAATAAGATTCTAATAAAGATTAGACACTCTAGAATAGAAGTTACAGTCACTACATTTATTTCCCATCTCACCTATCTGTGGGATACCTCTAAGGTTAGGGAGCGCAGGCCTTAATTTGGTCACCTCGATGATATTTTCACATAAATACTACATGAGTTTAATTAAATCTAGGGTCCTTTTTATACAATTCTGGATAAGAACTTGTAGAATTACATGTGAATCTAATTTAAAACTCAGCTCAAAATATGCCTTAAATACTTTAATGCATTTTTATGTAGTATATTAAATAGTTGGTACTTCTAACAGTTAAGAGGCAGTTACTATGGAATAGCTCCATTCTAGGAACCAGGAACACTGCTTCACCAAGTGTTAGGAAAAATGACTGTTAATTTTCTGAAATCTTATTGGCACCAAATGTCTTATATTTTAACTTAATTCTGTATATTTAATAGGCAAACACTTTATATATTGGGTACTTAATTATATTTCTTGGATAATGGAATATAACCATCTGATTAATATAGCTACTGAATCTTGTGAGTTTGTATATATATTTGTATGTTAGAAATGTTTCAATTTCAATTAATATACTTAATTTTCCTTGATGTTTGAAAGGTTTGCCTATTAAATTTTTTGGTATTTCTTATACATATTTTTCATCAGTTTGCTTAACACTTTTTAAAATGCTGATAATGACAATTTTTGCCAGATGGTTTTTAAATATGAAGATTTAGCAATATTAATGTTTTTAGCCTCTGGCCTTGTGTTTACATGTACATTATATTTCTTAAAACAATATAATTCAAGAGCTGACATTCAGAAAATATGTTTCCTTTCCTCAAAGTTTTAATAATATCAAAGATGCTATCTTTATAAAATGTTGATTACAATTAAATATAATTCAATCAAAAGTGTAGTGTTAACTATAATCTAAGAATTTAAAAAAAGAGAAAGAAGAAAAATATGGACTCATAACCATTTCAATATTCAACAATATATCTTCCTCTGTGATATTTTGTCTGTCTCAAATGTTTCACAAATTAGCTTTTAAAATAAGCAAAATAAGTACACACATGCATGTATATTATGATATGTTATAAAATTAACTAAATTATGTGAAATCAGATTTAAAATGGAAAGCATAATAAAACCTATGAAGACACGCTTTAAAAAGCATTATCTCTCTTTAAATAATTGAAATATATTCATTTTTACTATTATTAAAAATGAGAGTTATCGTGTAAGCAATCCGTCATGAATTTGAGTAACTTTGCCATTAGGGAACATGTTTGGTACTGTTTTGAAGAGCACGTGCCCCGTGTATAGATACGTACTGATGTGCACACTCTGTGTCTGAGGAGAGGAGCACAGAGAAAGAGGCGGGTTCCCAGAGAGAAGAGAGGAAAACGAGACAGGATCAGTAACTGGCCACTTCTTACGTGATCTTCCTAAACAGTCCCAACATGTTACCTTCATTTCGGTTAAACACAGAAAACAATAACTCATCCTCTCTTTTCTTTTTCTTTTTTTCCTCTTACATGATATTAATTTATACTTTAAAAGACATTGAAGGAAATAATGAATGAAAAGATAACACAGTGGCTTTCAGCTGCTTCAGGAAAACATGCACACTGCCAGTGTTTTTGCCACCAATAATTCTGCCACAAACACGGGCCTCTCTTTTCATTATGCAGGCTGTCATGCTTTATTGAGCCACATAATTTCACCTAATGAAAATAAGCAGTATATACTTTCCTCCCCAGCACTTTTTTTTTTAAAGCTGGACAAATGCCAGTAATTATATTTAGAATATCTTAACTGGACATGACATTAAATATTCATTCTGGCACTGTTCCTCTGCACAGTCGAATCTAGCTCCTGTTGGTCTTTTAAATATTAATATTCATTTTATATATGAGACCTAAACAATGTGCACTTTTTGAAAGCCAAAATGAGTAAGGCTCATTGAGATATTTGCAGTGCGACCAAAGTGGATATGCTAGTTGCCTATTATAAAGTTTGTGATAGGACTCTTAACAAAGCTCATGTAAATAATTTCTTTCTAAATTGTTTAATTTTTTAAACCATTAGAAGTTTTATTTAGGCAGACAGTCTCATATGTAAACACTTTCCCCCATCATAAAAGTGGTGGATCTTTAATGTAATCACTTATATAACAGCTATCCGACATAATTTTGGAAAGAACTTCTAGTATAATTCTTCAGAGGCGGGAGTCAATACACAGCTGACATTACTCAACTATAACTAGTCTGAGCTAAGATACAGCCTAAGAAATTACAACAAAATAAAGGTAGCTTCCTTTTGTGCTGGAAATCAACATGACTGTCTATGGGAGAGGAAATTCTGCTCAA
>NW_003852429.1:13331940-13354048 GCF_000181295.1 Otolemur garnettii
GAGCCATTCACAATTTTCTAATTCACGGGTAAACTAGCCACAGGAGAGCACATGTAATTCTCAATACTACAATATAAGAACTACAGTAGCTATAGGTTAATTTCCTATTAAATCAGAAAATTTTGTGTTAGGTAGGCTTACCATTTAACATATCAGCACCTTTTTTCTCCATGTGTTCACTTCTATTAACAGTTCTTACCTTGCAACTGAATTTAATTTTCAGACAGATTTAAAAATCACACTGAATCCCATTTGCACAGACGGATATACAGACAGCTTATGACGCCGGAAGGGAGTGCTGGGTCTCAGCCTTTAACGACAATAAGAGATGGTGGGCCTACCCTGGGCCACAGGTGGATCTGCCTCACCTGGGTAACTGGCCTTCACTGGTGAATCTTCCTCACCTGGCTGACTGGCCTTCACAGGTGGGTCTCTCTCACATGGTGACTGTGGCCTTCACAGGTGGGTCCCTCACCTGGGCACTGTGGCATTCACAGGTGGGTCCCTCACCTGGGCACTGTGTCCTTCACAGTTTTGCCTCCCTCACCTGGGCACTGGGGCCCTGTCCAACATCCCCTCCCCTTTGCAGTGGCAGGTTAGGGACAGCATACCCACTGTAATGCTTTCAAGAACAATATAGTGATCGGCACAACGTATCACCTATGATAGGACATGCTGTGATGTGTCCTGTGACCCCCCACATCACTCTATGACCACTAACACTTGCTTTACTCTAGCTGGGTGGCAGAGGGAGTCCTCATCTCAAAAAGAAAAAAAAAATACTTTTTTTTGGTGGTTTTATAGAAAATGTCTAGAATCAATGTGATGTAACAATCTGACTATTTTATTCTTTGTCAATTATTTCCAACTGTGGCTTGGGCAGTAGATAACATTGACAAAACCTTCCTATTAATAGTAAGTTTACCTTCTTTATGATCATATAGATCTTATTTAATCATAACTAATAAAAGACATGCATGGCACAGAAGCGATGCAGGAATGTCTTGGTGAATGAGCTCAGTGTATGAAGAAGGAGTCAGCGTTTCCAACAGAAGGCAGAGCCCCTCTCTCTCCCTTTTAATTATTTTGCATGAGATAGCCTGCCCACTGTTTTCACACAGTTATGCAAAGCAGACTCTAATGGCTGTTTTGAATCATCCCCAAAGTATTAGCTTTTCTGTTGTGTCTGTTTCTGAAACTGCCAATGGCACCATGGTAGTATTGATTATTTCCTGATTCACCTGTTCCATAAAACCTCAAGAAGCATGTTTTCTTTTCTTTTTTCTTTTTTTTTTTTTTTTTTAGATTTTTTAATTAAATCATAGCCCTGTACATTAATGCAATCATGGGGTACAGTGTGGTGATTTCATACACATTTTGAAATACTCTCATCAAACTGGTCAACCTAGCCTTCGTGTCATTTTCTCAGTTGAGTTAAGACAGTCATACTCTGCTTTTAGAAAGATTCACTTGTACCCTTAAGCATGTTTTCTAAGAGACAAAAATTACTTGAATTTATGACAAATTTCTTTCATTATGACTTTTAGTTTCCAATGATAAAATGAATTTTCAATTCTTTAAGGGAAGATAATGCTTTTTCAAACATGTATTCTTAGTTTTATTTGTTTTTTCAGGTTACATGTTGTGAGTGATATCACACAGTTTTAGTTACTTTTATAATTTTTCCTCCTGCTAATCATAACACAGTTGTAAAGTGAGAAAATTACTCAGTTTCTAGAAGAGTTAGCATACCATAAACACAAGATACCCCTGGATAACACATACACTAACGTTTCCAAACAAACATTTATTTAATAACATTTTGCTTAATCAAATATACAGTTTCATAATATTCATTCTGATAAGATTTACTAAAACAGATTTTCAAAGGTATAAGCATACAGGCTCATGTAAAGATATGAGTCACTTAAGAACAAAGATAATTTGTCAAAATCATCTTTTGGGGTTTGGATATTAAAACAGTAGCTGAGGCTAGCCTTTCTTTTGTAACTGAAACTTAGGTAGACCAAAATCTCCATGCATAGGAAAAAGATACATTAATTTCTAGGCAGGGTATTGCTCAAGAGAAAATGGTTATAAGTACTTCATAAATTTCCGTGGGCGACCTATGTTTAAAATCGTAGATTATTTCACCTCTACCCTCTCTATACAAATATACTGGATTTGAATGCCTGCCTTGAACAATTGAACTATGTCACAGGACTAGTGTGAAATATCAGTAAGTGATGATTTCTCTTACTTTTTTTTTCTTATTTATTTATTACGTTTTTGAGAAAGATATAGCTTTTGGCAGAAGTTATGTAAACAGTCAGCAACAGAGTTAAAACACAAAATGTTATTGAGGATAAAAGAAAAACAAGGTAAGTGTACTATTAGTCCTCGGCTGCTGCTGCAGTAAGCTTGTCCCTGACATTCCTGGAGGCGAGGGCAGAGGACCGATTTCGGTCTCACCCGGGTGAAACCACAGCGCTGCAGACACGGTGCTGCTGTCGGAGGCTCTGGGGGCGAATCCATTTGCCTGTTTTTTCCAGCTTTTAGTAGGCCCACATCCCGTACCTTCTGGTCACTTTTCTCATCTTTGAAGCCAGGAATATGTGATCAAGTCCCTCTCAAGCTACTGACCCTTGTGCTCCCTTTTCTGCCTCCCTCGTCCCCCTTGGAGGACACTTGGGCTTGTGCTGACTCACCTGGGTAAGTTACCTGTGGAGCAACGTGACCATCCGCACCTTCCTTCCCGGCTGCCGTCTGCTAATATCGTGTGCTCACAGGTAAGCTAGACGGGTTTCTTCCATTTTATCCTGACTTTTCCAGGCAGGGATGAGTTTTGTGGGAAACACAGGCTGAAATTCTCAGGTTTGAGTTCAGTCTGAGAGAGAACCATCTTCACGCAAGCTGAGAACGGCAAGGTGGAAGAAGGGGGAGCTGGAACAAAGGACCTGGACTATGCAGGGAGCGCTGACCCTGGAGGACTCTTCAGAGCTGTCCCAGAGGAGCCAGGGGGCTAGGCCTGGACTCTTCCCCTGTTCAACCACTTCTTCCTGCAATGACCAGTCTGTGAAGGCAGCTGGACTAGGGATTGGGAACCAGTAAGGCATTTTCTACAGGGTGAGAGTATGCCCAGAAAGAATCTCAGCTGTCAATCTATCATTTATTTTCATGTATTTTCCTAAACTATTTTAAAGCGCGTGGCATATTCTTTTCCTATTTGCTGTCCATTTAGGTTTCTTGTAATACTGTAGTTCAATAAACTTATAAACTTATAATAAAGTCCTCTTAAATGGTTTCCTCTTCTGCCATTAACTCTGATTTTCTACTATTTTTATCTACCTCAGAAATATTATAACAGTATCAGTCCCTTCAAAATGTTGAGCTTCGGATACTAAAGACAGAATTGAGGTACAGGTTCTCTAAGCGACTTCTTCTGAGATCAACCGCATTTCTTGAGAAGTAGAGGGAATTCCTCCTTAAGTTGCCTTCTCCTTTCATAGATAGCTCTGAACAGAGGGCCCAGTGGGTTACTCAGATGACAAGTTGTATCACTGTCCCATGGTTATGTAACTAAATGAAAATAGTCTAGCAGTTGCTCAAACAATTAAACATAGAGTTTCCACATGACCCATTGATTCCACTCATAGATACATACCCAAGAGAAATAAAAACAGATACTGCACAGAAACTCACACAGGAATGTTTACCGTAGCATTATTCATTGTAGCCAATAGATGGAAATAACTCACATGTCCTTCAATAGAGGTATGAATAAACAAACAAGGATCACACATACAATGGAATAGTATTTGACCATAACAAGGAGTGAAGTACTGGTTGATGCTACATCCTGGGTTAGGCTTGAAAACATCAGGCTCAGGCAAAGAAGCCAGTCAAAAAAACATGTTGTGAGTTCATAGATACGAACATTCCAGTGGACCCAAAGTAGATCTGTGTCCCTTAGGGATGGAAGAGGAAACAGGGTGAAAGGATGGGTGCGCTCAAGTAGGAGGTGTTTCTCTCAAGGTGATAAAAATGTTCTAAAATTGACTGTGGTAATGGTTGTGCACATCTGTGAGTGTGCTACAAACCCTTGAGTTAACACCTTCCATGAATGGATTTCATGGCGAGGAAACATAGCACAAGGAGGTTACTAAAAATTGAAAAGTCTTATTTCATAAGTTGTGTGTGTGTATATAAGCATCAAAAATGTATTAAAAAATTAGAGATCAAGGTGTGAGTAACTCTGAGCAGAGGGTAACTGTTAATTTCAATCGCACACTTTGTGCGGTTTTTAAAATATTTTCTATAAAACATACATTACCTTGCTGATCAAAACAAAGACATCCTTATCTCATGTATATTGTTAGGCAAGATATGACATAACACGAATTTTAAACAAATTAACCTTTAATGGGAGCAAAAGGAAATCTGCCCTTTGAGATAACATGGTCATGAAATAGGGAGGTTATACTAGTCCAACTGTGTGGAACTGTGCATTCTCTATTTGGGAAATGCACTTTGAGAGAGTAAAAAATATATAATCTAGTGATATCTCTGGCAGGTCTTGTGTTTTTTTCATGTTTCTACATAAAGTCCAAATCTGGATCTGGCACTTTAGCATGTATTAAGATCTTGCACAAAGGTGGCCCATTGTGGGAAAGTACGGAGAGTCACAGGTAGAAATAAATACCTTAGAGGATGTGCTTTATACGCCTTGTCACTTCACAGTAAACATAAAATAAAATATAACTACTGGGGCGGCACCTGTGGCTCAAAGGAGTAGGGCACCAGCTCCATATCCCATATGCTGGAGGTGGCAGGTTCAAACCCAGCCCCAGCCAAAATAATAATAATAATAATAATAATTTTATATATATCTGTATATATCTATCTATCTATATATATATATATATATACTAGGCAAGTACTTATTTACACAATCACATAATCTGTAATATCTCCAAGAGTGAGTTGAGCATTGAATATGAGAAAAAAGTCCCTTTTCCTGATTCTTATGACTAAGATGTGAAAAACATGTATGTTCATACATTGGGTTGAATTTATGAAATTATCATTTTATATGTTAATATGCTGACAACAGAAAAATATTTGTAATTTCACATAGCTCAATGTGTAATATTTCTGAAGGAAATATTTTGGATTTAAATACTGTCATTTCATTAATATTATTATATGAAACAGTGGTCTTTTAATTCTTGGCTCGTTTTTAAACATGTTTTGCTTTTCTAGACTTCCTTGGTAGTTATTTTTATGTCTATAATATCAAAATCTGCTTGATATATTCGTCCTTTGGGACGGATTGCACCCTATGAAACTAATTAGTTTCTTAAATATAAAAGAACCTAGAATTAATATCAGATTCCACTACTCTATCTCTGACCTCTATTCCAATGTGTAAAGAGGGAACAATGGAATTTTCAATATTACTGTTAACTATTTTTAAACTAATTCCACTTAAATCAACAAATATTAGCTGGACGTCCACTGTGTACTTTCACCAGAAGTGATGCAAAGACAATGAAAACTCCTTACCTGCTCTTAGTTCAGGGGATAATTAGACACATGTACCACAAAGTACCCCATGTACCTGTGTGCCAGACATGTGCAAAGTACAATGCAGAGTTACAGGAATTAGGAGGGTTTTTTAATTGTCAAATTAATCCGTTATCAGCACACGAATGGAGTGAATAATGGCCAGTTGACCTTACCTGAGTGGAGGTGCTAGCAATGAAGAGAAGCTACGTTAGCAGCAACTGATGAAGTTAACTGAATCTTTCTGCTCCCTCTTCCCTATCATTTCATTGCCTTCTATTGATTGAGATCACCGTGCCCAGGGATGTTGGCAGGAGTCAGCCAGGAGGAGGGTGAGGGAGAGGTGCATTTAATCACAGTTTGGTTGGGTAACATGTTGCTGGCAGTTTCCTCTATGAGGGGGTTCCCTACTTGCTAGCCATTTTTGTGCAGACGTGGATTCCATTGTCACTTGGCACTCAGGTGACATCATGATGACCATGTGTGGTCCAGGGGCTGGTTTAGCAATATCAGCGTGTCCTTAAGCACAGCGCCCTGAGGAGTATGTGTGCAGTGGGTGGCAAAGTTTTGTCATGTAGAGAAACAGAAACTTGTCAAAAGAAAAATTCCCAAATTTCCCAGTTCACATAAAAAAGAAAGGGGATAAATTATCTCCCACATTGACAATAATCCTATAATGTGTCTTGATGTTAACAATTAAATTTCTAAGCTAAAGGACATTCTAAACTATCCGTAATCTAACACACATTTTAACCAAGCCACTGATCAAGGTAATACTAAATTAATTTCTACTCTTTATAACAGAAAATATTATAGATCTAAATGGTAATCCATTTTTTTCTTATGTTTTAAATTAATTGAGGGTACAAAGAATTAGGTTAGACTGTTTGAATTTGTTAGGTAAATTTCCTCGTATAACTGTGTCCTTCCCCCCACCCCGAAATGTACCAGACACTATAAGCCTTCATTTCTCTTCAGCCTCCCCTCTCCCTGCTTCCTCATTCCCCAGCCCCCCACCTTGAATTGATTAGACTTTTTCTTTTATGTGGATATGTATTAGATCATCTACTGGCTTCATATTACAACAGAGTACATCAGAATCTTGCTTCTCCATTCTTGTGATAATTTACTGAGGAGAATGTGTTCAAACTCTTAAAAATATTGTCTAATATAATAATTTATAATTTTGATCATTTTTTTCAACTTTAAAAACTATATATAATGTGTTGTAATATACTTTTATCTTTTAAACAAATACTTATATACTAAAATTTTTCATTTATGCTTTTCTATTCCTTTCTTATCCAAGACTCCAACAATTCTGGCAACTTCTATAAACTTGGATCTTACTGTTGCTTTGACAAAGTAGAGAAGAAAATGATTTTACATTAAGTAGTAGAAGAAGGGAAATCTCTGTAGCAGGAAAGAGATACATTTAAATATGGCAAAGACAGGTAAATGCCTCATTTTAAGTGAGGAGAATGGAGCGAGGGCACATCAGCGGGAAGTTACTTCATATTCTAGAGAAATAATTGAAGGGCAGATGAAGGCTATGACTGGGGAGCAGGATTAGAGCCAAGTGTTCCAGAACACCAAATACCACAGTGACCTTTTAGCCACCAGCCATGGTGAGTCACTGGAGTACTTTGAACAGATAAATGACTTGATAGGATCTGTATTTTATTAAGAAAAATCTGGCAACAGTATGCAGGATACAAAAAGCAATAGATTGTATCTAGGGAAACTATTATGAAGCAATTGAAATAGTTCATGCAAGACATGATAAACATCTGACCCTGGGCCATGGATGGCCATAGTGACGGAGGCAGGTAAGACCAGGAGAGCCAATGGGAATTAGCAATTTCCTGGGCTGCAAGAGAGGAGCCTTATGGAAAAAGGTCAGGTGAGACCTAGGTGGATTTATTTCATAAATAAAATGTCAAGGGTATGAGGTGTGAGAACAAGGTAGGGCAAAAATATAATAAAAAAGCAAAGAATTGAGGTAATGTCTAAGACTGGGTTGTCCAGCGTCAAGACCCGTGAAGGGAATAGATCAAAGATCTAACCTGGAGTGAAGATAAGTTAGAATGAAAAAATGGGAAAGTATAGACAAAACTTCTAAAAATGCCTGTGTTTAGAGGATTTATGGTCTTGTCAAAAAACAAATTTAAAGGGTGAAAAAAATATTTAAATTTACATTAGCACTTTTTACTTTGGCTGATTAATTATGTAATGATATTTAATATACTTTGTACAAAATCGTAAGAAAATAGTATGTTTCTTTAATTTAGGACTAGTAGCTAATAATTCATAACATAAACAAAAATAATCACCCTGGGGTTTAATTTTAGATGATAATCATCTTTTATTGAATTCTCACTGTGTTCCAGGCATTATTTCAAGAGCTTTACATATATTGACTCACTCCATTGGCATAACAATCCATGCTTAAATACTATTATAATTATTCCCTCTTGTAAATGAAGAAACAGTAGCTCAAAAAGATAAAATACTTTGTCCGAAAGGATAGCAGGTCAATGGAAAGCCGTGGATAAACCCCAGTGTTCTGGCTTCAGAATCTATTCCATCAACCATAGCAACGAACTGCCTCCCAAACTCCAACCTAGGGAAATATTGAGATTGAAGGTAAGAGACAAAACAATCTACCTTCATACTTAGCTGGATCACATACAAGGAGGTCTGCAACTACCTCCACAGGATTTATTCATAATTTTAACATGGATTTACTATTTCTTGAAAACATGCCAAAAAAAGAGGCCTGGTTATTCTTAAAAAAAAAAAAAATCTTCTCCTTAACTATTTAATGGAAAGATCAAAGAATAGTATGTCTTAAAGTTCTTTGAACCTCTTGTCTCCAAAATTATTGGTATGATGTTTCCATCAATTTTTAAGCTGTGTACCTAACTTTACCCACTCCTTATGAACCCTCCCTTGAGGATCCACCTAAAACTAAACCTCACATTTACTTAAAGTTTGACCTTGCTTTCCTGCCCCGGACAGCTTGTCAAAGCTCTGTTAACTGTGCTGTCTCTTACTGTGGTAAGTGATAAACCCAACTCTGTCTTATCAATAAGTTGCTTTCGTAATTATAAGAATTATAGAATTTTATACTAGTGTATTTGTTGCTATAATTCTAGTAGAATGGCAGAAATTCAGAAGCAAGAATACACATTCTAAAGAAAAAAAGTTAAAATCATGCAAATAAGATTCTGCTAAAATGAAAAGTAACAATTGAACAGATAAGCTGATTTAAACCCATTGAATGAGCAAAAGAGATTCCAAAAAGGTAAATTTTCTTAGGATATATATGCATTGAATGACAGTGGAGAAGAAATATGCTAGTTGCATATTTATCATGAGAATTTTGCCTGTCATGTTTAGATCAGAGCATTTGTATGATATTTACTATGTGTTAAGCTTTTCTAATACTTTGCAAGCATTAACTCATTTAATCTTCATAACAACCTTATGAAGCAGGCTCTAATGTAATTCTCATTTTACAGACAGTCACAGAGAGGTTAAACAGCCCACCCAGGTCACACAGCTACTGAGGAATGGAGGAAGGATTTAATCAGGTATTGCATATCTGAAGGGCAGTTCACCATGTGGCTTCCTTGGTGGTCACAAGGAAACCAGGATGAAGTATTTGTACTTCCACAGAGTCCGTCAGTGACTTCAATCACCAGGTCTCCTTAAAAGTCTATTTTCACCTTTACCCATCTGGAATATAACTATTATCTTTAAAGTCTCAATTAATTGTTACCACATAGAGAAGTCTTTCCTGGCTCTTAGCGTAGAAATATAAATGGAAAATCCTCTCCTTGGTCCTCTGCCCTGCCTGGAGATCTTCCTAATTTAATTACTTATTTTTTGTCTCCCCATATGAGCCTTGTAAAGTTCCTTTCTCTGGGATATAATCAATGAAAGTTAATTGATAGCTGTTAATAGACAGCCCTTGTCTATTTCTCAAGGGCTCCTTTATCCACTAAATTTGAGAATTTTGAGAAAAATATGCCCACAGTATGATGAATCCATAATCAGTGGCTTCTGTGTGGGCACCGCTTCTTCCCCTGCCCCTTCCTGTGAACCCTGCAGATGAGCCCTGTTCTGTGGGCTGCTGGGTTTGCTTTGGCAATTCCATTCTGATATAGTTTTCTGAGCATATGTCTTATTTGTTTTAGTGGCTTCACCCCAAGTCCTGAACTCCATGTTGAGGAAGTTGGCTCGATGATCTTACTGTTGCCTTTTTGACCAATCTGGACTAATGTCCTTCTCCAAATGGACTTTGATTCAAATTTTGTCTGTCTTGTGGCAGAGAACCAATTCCTAACAGCCATCAGCAATGCAAATGTAATACGAACATCAGACTTTCTTACAGGCAGAATGAACAAAATAACTCATTAAGAAGACCTTGTAAAAACTCAAGCTTTGGGAACTTCAACATGGGAAAGCCTGAACATGTGGTAGAATTATTTCCTTTTTTGGCTTACATCATATTAAAGAAAATAGTCTAAATTACGAAGTCACTTAAATTGGTCATTGTGACTAATTTAGCATTTTTTTCTGGCATTTATAGCTAAAATATATTTCAGGCATGGATACTTTTGCATGGTCTACAGGAAATTCTTAGATATCAAAATCTTAATTTAAAAATTTGTGGCTGGCAGGTGCTGAGAAAAGGATTCTGAATGACAGTATAGGAGACTTGACTCTAAGTTCTACTATGCTGCTTGGAGAAGTCACTAACTGCTTCAATCTCAGTGTGCTCATCACTAAACATGCATGTGTAGGGGTGTATGCAGGTGTGTGTGGACAATCTACCCCTCAGTTCTTACAAATATTATTAAAATGACATGAATTTGTGCTTATTGTTATCAAAAATGTTGTGTATTATAGTTTCCTTTGATAAAAATACCTAGAAATGCAAATTTCTACCACCACTAGGCTTAGAGTCAGAATTTTTCTCATATAGACCTTTCTATGCAAATTAACCTTTAAATTTAATTCATTGCACTCGTTCAGATTATATATAATCCTGGTTACTTTACCTGTGAAGAAATATCAACACGTTTAGTATTTCATTAAAAAATCAAAAATTAACTATTATATTTAGTTAAAAAAAGAGAGAGAGAAAGAGATTAAAAAACTGAGCTATGTTAAGTAACTTTGGCAGACATGATGTATTTTATAATAACATGATTTTTAAAATTCTGGTTTCAAAGGTGTACATTTACATACCTAACCAGGTAAAAATACATCATATATATGTACATATATATGTATATTCAAAGATAATTAAGGCTATTGTAAGCCTCCAAACATTCAGCGTCTACCTTTTTTTTTTTAATTATTATTCTTATCTTATATCCAGATTTACTGCAGGTGTCAACTTTCCTTCTGAGGATTTTGGTCTTGAGAGTTGGAAAGCCTATTTGGAACAGAAGGCCTAACCTTCCTTTCATTTCCTTAAACTTATTAAGACATATTATCTACCCTTCCGGTTTATGTACATGAAAATTATGGAATTTTAAATTAGTTCTGTTTCTCACAAATACAGCAACAATAACAACAGAGTCTGAAGCCCTGGATTCTGCCTGCAGGTTAAGATGTAAGCTATCTATTGATGCAGTTCAGGGCAAAAAGCCAATTCAGTAGCTTCACTGATACACTTTTTTGTCACCAGTGATTTTTGTGTTGTTGTTGGAAAAATAAGAAAGGATTAAAAACATAAGAAATAGAGGTAAAAAAAAAAATCAGTATCTGCTACTTAGCAGTCTCAGCTCAGGCTAACTCCCATTTTCATCCTCTGTCATGTTAAGCTGATGACCCCTGACTCACAGAATTAAACTGGAGTGTCATTGGAATAAAGGAAACACTCTTATTTGGTGACTTTTAATATTAGAAATATAATAACTTGGAGAGTGTTTGGTGGTTGGCTTACTTTTCTATAGCTAAAATTTTGTTCTGAAATGTTACAGCTTTCTAAGCATCATTTTCATCATTTTCATCTTCTATAGGTCGCATTTGGCTTATGTCATTTTTCCCTCTTCCAAACCCCAACATGACTAGACACAGACACACTTGACTGGACACATAATCGGGACTGTTTAATGAGAATATACAGACAAATTAACCAGGTAATATATTTTGTACATATGTAAGAGTATCTGTGTGGATCCTTCTACAGTGGAAAGTATCAGTTTTTCTAGCTGTGCCAACTACAACTTAACTTCTGCTGTGCCCTGTAATTCCCTCATCCATGAACCCAGAGAGCAAAGCCCAACCTTGGGGAATTGTTACACTACTTACGGGAGATAGCAGAGGTAAAGTCCTAGTATGCGTAATGGAAAATGTTGGACGAGAAATACATCTAATTCCCTTCACGTCTTTCTTCACCCACTTTAATCTTTATTCCCATGCTACTTGTGAACTTGAAGTCATAAATTGATATTCTGAATCCAAAACTTTTTTCTCATCCGTTAGTCACCTGGATCTATTTCTGTATTTTGAAAACTACTAATCATTGTTTTTGTTTACATGTGTTTTTTATACCTGCCCATATTAAAAGCAAATGTAGCATTGCATGTGGGAGAGTATAGACTTTTCAGGTCAATAGTCCTACATGCAATACCTCTGCTGAGTGATCTTGGACCAGCTACTTAACTTTGCAAAATCTCTTTTTTTCCCCCCAAGAAAATGAGAGTAGTGATACTTATCAGGTAGGTTTGTAAAGCAAATTACACAAAGATTCTAGATGTTCGACAAAGCAGATGTGCTTACTTCGTTTTATGAAGTCTGATGATAAAATCCACCGTTTACTGGTGCCTACTTTCTGCCCAGCACTCTCCATTACCGTAGCTTAAAATAATCTGAATCAAAATATATTTCATAAAGATTGAGCATCTAGTTGACTTATTAGATGTGACAAAACTCTTCAAATAGCTAATAACAGAAATATAAATTCTGAATTTCCTTTGCCTTTCATAAACCTCTAAAACTGACTTATAAAAGTATGTTACTGATTTTTTTTAAAGAAAAGTTTCAATTGGTGAAGAATTCTATCTCTTTCACCATGAGATAATAAATGAAGATAACATCTGGTCTTTTTAAGGCATAAGTTTTGATTTATTGTTGATTAGACAATGCCTAACATCCCTGCTAGATCCAGAACTTTCATCATCATGTCCTCTTCTGTCAAGACAACCTCCGGCATAGTTTTTCCATGACCCTATTTGGTGTCTCACTCAGTTCCCCCCACTAAACTAAAAGAGATCGTGCTGCCCAGGCTAACAGAGTTGGAGGTGATACAGCAACTTCAGAAAATGTCTAAGGAAAATTCCATGGAGAACTGGGGGGCAACTCAGACACTTAGTGCCTGGTGTCCTCTATAAATTCTCTGTCTCTCTCCATAATGGAATTTACAGGAAGTCAGAAGTGGCAGGATGTAAGGAGACTGAAGGAAGACTGGACGTGGAGAGCACATGAAGCTCTAAGGTAGAGTGAAGGTCACGTACATGACTCAGTGCATCTGGACCTTCCATAGTATGTTTTTAATGTGACTTTGAACTAAAGCATAATTTGGAAATGGCAATTATTCAGGAAGATTTTATGTATTGAGAGAGAAAAAGAGAAAACTTCTTGAATGTTCTACTGAAGACTCAAAGCAATGGCTTTTGATGCATTTTGAGTAAATTCTCCACCTGCAGAAATAGCACTTGCATCTACTTAAAGATATTTGTGATTTGGCAACTTAAATTTGGGTATTTAAGAAAATAATTCATGAAATAATTTAGAGTAATAATTCCTTAAAACCTTGTATTTTAAAAAATTGTGTTCTCCAAAGAGATAGTGACACCAAATACCTACAAGCATCTGCCCATCTACATACACATGTGTGGATGTGTGTTTATCATGGAGTTCTGTGTGTGTGTGTGTATATATATATATTTACATGTGTGTGTATATATATATATATTTACATGTGTGTACATGTATACACACATGTGAAGAAAGAGAGAGAGCACCTGAAAGTTTTCTAGATGTGCATATATTTGAAAGCCTATGAGAAATAATCCATTTCTCGAAACATAAAAGTAAAGAAAAAGCAAAATGGAATATCCCATTCAGAGCCCTCCCAAGTTGGCAGCTGGGCTACTAAGCTGGGTATTGCAGCATATCCTGAAGACAGCACTGTGCTGCCAGTCAGGGAATGGGCTCCGTGCTGATGCCCAGGCAGTTCCTACACCCACAGTCACTGCAATGTGGCACAGCCAGGCCTCGCCCCTCTGCAGATGCTCCAACAACAATACCCAGATGACTAATCTGTGCAGGGATGTCAAGCACTTGGATAATGAGACCTGTGTTTCCATCCTGGATCTTGGTTAGGGATGGGAGACTGGGAAGGGACTTATGGTTCACAGAGCCACAGTCTTTCTTCCAGCTCAGCCTGTACACCCAGTGTCCAAAACACCCAGGGGCACATAGATAAAAGTGTCACAGCAAGTTGATTTCAGCAATGCTCTTGAATGTCTGTGTCATTAGCCCTCATGAAAAAGTGTCGTGGCTTTCATAGGCTCAACTGTGTTTAGAGTGTTTTGAAAACCCAATTTTCACACAGCACTGTGACACTTAGACATGCTTTTGGCAGAAAAAAATTAGTAAGATGCTGGAATTAAGTAAATTATCTTCATAAATCCAGATGTTTAAACCTTATTGAGGTTTTGCACAGAGGCACATATGGTTTACCAATTTTCAGGAAAAGCCCCCCAAAAGGAGATCCTCTGGGATGATTTCTTATTTTGTTATAAGGTTTATGAGCCAACCACGGTGGCTCACACCTTGTAGTCCCAGCTACTCAGGAGGCTGAAGTAGAAGGACTGCTTGGGCTCCAGAGGCGGAGGCTGCAGTGGGCTATGATGATAGCACTACAAACCATGTATTCACAAAAACATATAAAGTACGCCTCCCAATGCACAGTTATGTTTATGTGCTCCTGTTTACATTTTCGAGAGTTTGTGTGTATAATTATCACCCTCTAGTATTAATCATAATATTTAAAATAATCTTTTAATATTAAATATGGTCTTAGAAGGTTGCAATTTTCTGATTGCATCTCAATGCTACACTTGATTTTATTAAGCAAGAACTTAAGATTTATTTGCATGTATAAAATGTCTGAGAGAGTCTAGTTACTTTGCATTGTCCTTAGATACAATAATTGACTTGCTAGTAAAGCTAAGAAACCTAAATCTATAAAACAATTCGGAGTAATAGAAGTGCTTCCTAGCATTTACCTGGACACTGCTAAAACATCGTCTGAGCGGGGTACTGATCAGTTATGTAATCCTCATTGTGTAATAATCAGCACAGATCGCCCCAGGTGATACAAACCCACACTAAGCAATATCCTTTGTGACATTAACTCAGGCAATGGTTGGCTTTACACTGAGATGGTAAGAATAAGAGGGAAAAAATAATGTTACTTTGCCCCATCCTCTAAATCTATGATTTTATGACTTACTGCATTCTGATTTTTCCTGATATTCTTTGTCAAGGGTGGAAGAGGATGTTTGAGGGAAAGTTTCATTTCTAAGCAAGCTGTGAATTCCCCTTGCCATTAATAAGTGGACAAGTATGTAGCAATATGAAGATTGCTTTGAGAAATGGTTGCTTCTGTGAACCTCTTCCAAAACCAAACCTCTCAAGCCACAGTGTTTCAGGCACAGACTTTTGAAATGTCTCTACTTGAATCCTTATCTGCATGGCTGGGCATCACCTGTGTCTCTATTACAACATCTGGCAGTTTCTGTGCAAAGCCTTTGGCATCAGTGGGCTAGCTTAGAGGGAGGGTGCTCTTCCCTCATAACCGTACAGAGTGATCGATGCTGATTCATCTCAATCCCTTCTCTTTATCTTATTTTCCCCTAGCAAGAATAATTTTATGCTAGAATAACTTTATTCAATTAAGGTATTAACAAAAGTTCTTTCACTGTGAGAGGTTTAAAGATGGAGGGAAAGGAGAGTTTGAAAGGGCTGTTTCCCCAGGTTTAAAAAAAAAACCCCAAAACAATACCTTTAATTATAGGTTGTTCAGCTGCACTTGAAAAGGGATCTTTTTAAAAAATGCAAAATCTCATTGAAAATAGAAAGAGTGAGAGAATAAATTCTAAGTATACCAGAAATGGAACTGCGTCTTGAGGTTTGGGCTGTATAGTGTTGGTCACGGCATTTCCCTGTCTCATTTGTAAACGTGCCCATGTCCTTTCATCTCAGCCATAATGTAATTCTTGACAACAGTCTTTCTTCCTTTCCCCCACCCCATCTTTGTCTATGGAGCCAACGAGGTGGAACTAATAGGTAAATAAAAAAGGACCTCCATTGCCCTGCGTTCCTAGTAGATTCCAGCGACTTGATTCACATAATCCTCCTGGTGGATGCTGCCTTATTATGAATATAAATGAACTTGTCAAAGAATGAAAGTTACCAATTCAGTGAAGAAGTTTCGCTGGTATATGTTTGCCAAATTTTGGAGTTTCAACCCACTTTCATCACCTTCATTGCCTTCTCACACTA
The DNA here is from genome assembly GCF_000181295.1 of Otolemur garnettii. NCBI lineage: Eukaryota > Metazoa > Chordata > Mammalia > Primates > Galagidae > Otolemur > Otolemur garnettii. Next base: position 13,348,099 of record NW_003852429.1, read on the forward strand.
GTAAGAGGAAAAAGGAGGAAAGAAAATCCTTTTGTGACCTTCCATGGTTCAGTTTTTTTCTCATAAGGGTGATGTGATTTCATGTAGACACAGAAAGGTTTTAAATATTTTTTTTTCTTTTCTTTGTTGGACACTCCATAGGTGATACATTGGACAGAGAGAGCCACTTTTTGGAACATCTCCTTTAAGAATTAAGTGATATGGAATTGAATCTCAATTTTTTTTTATCTCATTTCCTATTGCTCAAAAGGCTAAATATTTAAAGGAATAGGATTCAGACTTGTGGAATTGTTGCTCTTACTGCTTCTCTTTTAATAAGAAAAAGGAAGGTGGGGAGCTTTAATAAGAAAATCTGTGCTGACAAAAGACCAGCAAGCCAATAAAAAGCTCCACTTAACTGACAAGCAGCTCCCTTCACTTTAAAAGCTTTGAAGTACTATTGGATCACAAAGTAAGTTGTAGAGGAGATACATAGATGCTTATATCCTCTGGTAAATCAAGGCACAGAGACATTAACCATGAAAGTATTATATCACCCATTGCATGAATGAAATGTGAGAAATAATGCTGAGTTTTTAATGTCCCCCCAAATTTTAGGAAAAACAGAATTTGCAGCATTATTTAAATTGAAAATGAATTTCCAGAAATGACCTTATAAGGAATTCCATTTTGAGAATGGTGGGATTTTCACACCCTCTCATTTTAGATATGATCTTCTCCAGTCAAAGGAGCCTCAAAGCTCTTGGAATTTACATAAAGGAAAGTAATGGAGCCATTACATTCTGGTGAAGGCTAGGGGTAAGACGTGAGATTAACGGTCTGGGTTATGATATGCAATTCCATATTTCTGTGTATCCATAAAGTCCTAATTCTGTGTCAAGCACTTAGGGCTTTAGATTTGGAAACTTCATAGCTTGGTTCACATAAACGTCCTAAACATGCAGAGCTTTCCATTCTTCTTTTCAGAAGCTTGCCAATTAAGACAGAATCGAGTCAGAATGTTGTAAATGTGATCTGTGAAGTTCTTTGCAAAATGATATTAAAATGTACCAGCAAGCACTTATAACTTATTCCATAATAATAATACTTTGCAGGTGTAATGCAAATACAATAGATGCCAATTCTCAATCCTTAAAGGCATTATATAATAGAGGAGGAATGATTGTCCTTCATTGTACAGTTGTATATATATATATTAACTGTGGCATGAACATGGATAATGCATGTTTAAATAATGTGAAAGTTTAGAAAAACTTAACTTCTAGTTACTTTACAGTGACAGCAATAATCCCAAATAATTAGAGAAAACTGTGTATAAAATGGCATTGGTACAGACTCATGCAATTACATGACAAAATAAAAAAAAAAAACTAAGAAGAAGGAAGTAAAATAACAAAACTTAGAGATTTTCTTCTAAATTAAAATAGGAAGTGGCTGCTTGATGGTGATTCCATGTCTACAACATTTGGTTTAAGGTAACTCTCTCTACAGAAATCAAAGAGAGGTATTTTTGAATCACATAGTACTCGGCTCTTTAATGAAATGCCATGTCCTTCTCCGCTCCAACTTGGCTGTTGGCATCATAGTTTTGTCAATTACTTGCCCCCAAACTGAGCTCCATATTGCCACCTCCTCATGTTCAGTGAGGAGAGTGAACGGCATCTCCCATCTGTTTACCAAAGGAAGAGCAGCTGCGTGTTTATTTAATTAAGTGTAGCATGTCCCATGGATAAAATGGTGGCTTTTCAGGTATGCTGATTGTCTTCTGGTCCAGAGAAATATGTGGAATGTGGGGGGGAAATCCCTTCCAAGAATTATATTCCTGTAGAGGGAGCATCCTGGGCATGCAACGTATGTTTATTCCTGCCCATCTCTGATCCCCTCAGACCATGTTATTCCATTTCACTAATTACTTGACTTGATTCTCAGGGGGGGTGTGTGTGTATGTATGTGTGTGTGTGTGTGTGTATGTGTGTCAGAGAGAGAGAATTCAAGAATGACACCATAAGAGAGGAACACAGCACCTATCAAAGAAAACTAAAGAAGGAGAGAGAGAGAGAGAGAGAGAGAGAGAGAGAGAATGTGTGAGAAAAGACATGAGCAGGGAGGGACAGAGATGGAGACAGAGACGGAGAGAGGAAGAGGGGCCTGCCGGCACAAGCCCGTGCATGCTCACACACACAAATCAGAACTGACTTGCAGGTTAACATTGTGCATATTTGGCAATCTGCCTGAAGTATAGTTTCATAATGCAGCAATAAAATATGCTATGACAGGCTTGGAAATGGTCATTTATTAGCCCTACGATGCCATTCCTAAGTAGCACGATGTAATGAGTTGGTTTTCGAAGACCTAAAGTACAGAACTCAATCCTGGTTGCTGACTGGAATCACCGGGGCTGTAAGTAGACGTGTGCCCTGATTTTCCTTAGCTATGCTTCTCCCCTTGAGGGACATATCTGTGACAACCCTGCATCCCTCCCCTTCGGCATTGTACTCCGGCATCTCAGAAATCCAGAATTCTCTGATAAAAAGCCCCATGGCCCTTTCCATCACTTGTGCTGGCCTTGTCCTATATCCATCCTCACAAGAGCAAGCCACATTCTGTCTGGCGTGTGGCACGGCCTTGATGCCGAGGGTGGCCCAGATCACAGCTGACACACTGTTGGACTTCAGCAGCACACATCGGTGTCACTGAGCAGGGCAGAGTCCAGGGCTGCAAAGAGGACATATGGGCAGGCCTCTGGATGGGAGGGCAGTCTGATTCACTTGATAATGTCCTGCTTCCCTGAGAAACTCCCAGAAGAGTGCAAATTCTAAGTCTGAAGCTGACTTGTTAGGTCCTAATGGTGCCTTTTTTGTCAAGACATGATGATAGAATATCCCTTATGGAGATGAAACATTTGGCATACAGCATGCAGGCCTTCACTGGCCCTCTTGCTCAGACTGACAAGTGTTACAGGTGCATCTGATCTGGGGAGCTTAATAAAACACAACACCAACTGTGACCCAGACTAGTTAGTAATGAATCTTTGGGGTTGGAGTGAATGAATCTTATGGTGCTAGTCAGCTCAGTTTAAGAAAAACCAGTTTTATAATAATGCTGAAGTCACTCCTTGCAACCACCTACTCAGTGATCAGGGGAAAATATTATGAAACACATCTATTTTAGACCCCTGATATTTGAGCCTGAAGAACAGATTTATAAACATACATTTCTTTAAGAATACTCACTGACCCATATAAAGGAAACATTTCTTATAATGTTGTAAATATGAATCTATTACAAATGGGAAATATCATTAATATTGAACAGAGCTTCCTTAATTTAATTTCACAATGGAACACTACTTGAAAAACAAAAGACACCCACATGGAATCAGCTCTTTCATTGTTCTATAAAAACCACTGCTCAGTTTGGAAAAAAAAATAATTGTTCACACTATTTCTAAGTAAGTGAGAATTCCAAGGAGGAAAAAAAGGATCATTATCTCAAAGCCTAATTAATTTTCAAAAATATTGTTATGCAGACAACTGCTCAAATATAATGCTGTACTCAGCCTGAAATTGGGACATTTCATCGCAAGTGAAAAATTAGCAATTGCATTAAAGAGAGAAAAATCAAAGGTAAAATGTTCGGCTTAAGAAGTAGGCTCTTTAACACAATCTGGATCGGTTGCCATGTACACGAAAGAAATGATATTATTCATCGGCACCTTCAAAACACTGGTACTAAAAACCAGATATTTTTAGAAAGCAACTTATCAATGGCAGGCTTATTATCTTTCTTGGAATCTTGTCTTCCTTAATTGAGATATTTGCATTTGGAAGTCCCTTTGAATCATCTTATGTTCAGTGATCATTTGCGAATAAGGTAACAAACAAAGCTATTTGGAACATATTCAGTCATCCTAATTAGAAGAAGCCAAGACCCTCTCTCAGAAAATTAGGAGGCCAGGTGTTGTTCTCTAAGTGCTTTTCTTGCTTCGGCCTGTGGGAAATAAACTCGCTGATCTAATCAGACTTCTTCCTTTTAAATATCAATGAAAAGTCAAAATAATTAGTTTTCCTTCCTGTGTAATGCTCTCGTAAGATAATAGCTGTGTTCCATTCCATTCGGTATTGGCAAGATGAAAGATTTCTGCGTCTCATCCCTCCTACCTGCAGGAAACAGGGATTTCATAACAGCCCTCCAGTCCTGCCTGCTGGCTTTAAGCAGATCATCCCCCACAAGTCAAAAGAGAAGGGACTTCCCTTAAATTTAGACAGAGTGTGCTTTGGATCCAACTCAGAGGAATACACCCTTCTGATTTTAGACACTCAATTTTAGTCAAGTATGAGTCTTGACTATTAATTAATTAATTAATATTTTACTCTCTTATTTATTATAAAAATGTAAGTTTTGAACTCATTTACGTACCCTTTGCATAACCTTGCGTTCATGTCTTTAAACTTTATATTCAATTTGTTCATTGCATGACAACTTTTTGCTCACGAACCCTAACTGGACAGACTGAGTGTGAGACCTGTGATCACAGCTGTCCGCAGAGTGTTATGACTTCGGCTGCCTCTCTTCATTTGCTTTAAAAATTTTTTTTCATTTTTCTCCCTCTCTGCCTCTTTCTATCTCTCTTTCCTTTCATCCTTCCTCTTTTCTGTCTTCTGGTTCTCCTTCCCTCCCTCCTTCCTTCATTTTTCATTACCTCTGTCCCTTCTTTCTCCTGTCCTTCCCCCTCGCTCCCTCCCTGACTCCCCTTCTCCACTCCTTACCTCTCTGCCTCCTTCCTGTCAGTCTTTTTATTATTAATATTTTTAATTCTTTCTACTTGAATTATAATTTACTTCCTCTCTCATGCCACTAAAGTTCCAACTCCTGGAAAAGGGATTTTTATTTTCTTTTTCTTGATCACAAGTGTACCTTCAGCACTTGTAGAAAAAGAAAGCATATAACAATGCCTGGTATAGAACTATGTTTCAGTTTCCATTGAATAAATCACTGAAGCAAAGATTACAAGTAATTCTTTAAGTACAATGATGTGGGTAAAGTAAGTAATCAAAATAAAGCTAGATACATCAAAAATATAAAAAAGGAACTTTCTGATATTATTTTACTAAACTATTTGGGAAAAATTCAAAAGTAATCTTACAGCATCATAAAATACATAAACATGAAGAAATAATACTTATCAAATGTCCTTCATAGTGCTAATTTTTTAGAAAAAATATACAAGTATAAAATAACACTTCCTTAGTACACTAATATATCAGCAGTAAATGCAGAGTACTTTTGTGGCCATTAATATTAGATTTAAAAAGCAGTTAAAATAGTGTCAAGTGGGAATTGCTTTTACTATTATAGAAGTAATGCAGAATAGAGAATTTTATTTACTGAATTATTGCAATTATGAACTAAAATTTACATAGGAAAGTTAAATAAAATTGAATAGAATGTAGATAGGAAGCTTTTTTGAGTACTTTTCAAAATTTTATGTGTGTTTTAAATTGTCAAGTCTGAAAATACAGAGAACAAACATTCCTAAAGTAACGAATGGAGTGAAATCGATGATAGTTCTGAGTGATTCGTAAAGTTTACTCATTTACATAAAATAATAGTTTAAATCCAAAGAGAGGTAACATTCTCCATGAATTGAAGGAAGGCAGAGTGAAGTTAACCAAATTTCAGAACACATGATTTCAATGACACTACTGGTTTTAGAAAGGCCTATCTGTGAAACTAAGATTCTCAAAATGTATAGAAGCTTTCCCCAAACAGTGCAATTTATACATTTTTTTCTCTTTTTAGTTATGTTTTCCTTAAATCAGTTTTCAAGGTGATAGCTTAAGATCTTAAAGGACTAGATTTGCAATGTTTCCATAGGTAACACAGAGAGTAGGTGTAAAGATAAAAATTTATTTTGTTTGTAGGTTTTTGACAAATATTCTCTAATATC
>NW_003852429.1:13354143-13356482 GCF_000181295.1 Otolemur garnettii
CTGCTAGAGCAGGCCTGGGACACTAGCCACCATGGCCTGGCACTGAGAGCTGAGGGCTCTGTACCCCTCCAGAGCAGGCAGTGACCATCAATTATCCAATATCGATCTGCTTGTCACTATCTTGATAAAAACATCACATTTCGTAGCCCTTAGCCATAATGAATCCATCTCCAACCATTTGGTGGTTTGTCTGAACAATGACTTGACGTCAATTTCCTAAATTCACCCTAGATTGTTATAGTTTTACTAAAGTTCAGTTTGACTGCAATATGTAGTGCATGGAGGACAATGGTCAGGCATGAGGTTAGGAAGCAAATCAAAGGCTCATAAATAAGAGCTTTGAATGCCATTTCACAATATTTGGTCTTAATTAAGGAGAAATCAAGAGAAATTGGTGACTCATAGTAGTGGGAGATGAGAGAGAGGCAATGCCTGTGTTTCATGAGAACCTCTGTTGAGGTGACACGTAGGCAGTAGGCAGGAAGGTCAGATAGGGAGGAACCCGAAGAGGGAGCACACGGTCACAGAGGAGTGTATCCTGCCCCTCTATAATCTCTATAATAGTGTCATAGCCCCACAGTAAAAGGTGGGAGGAAAATCCAACCTACTCACAAACTGTTACAGCCCCCCAACCTTGCCTTACCAATCTCTTGTAAGTTTTTTCTAGTATTTAGCTACACCTACCTTTTCCTAATGCCATCCTTATTTTTCTTTTCTTTTTTTGCAGTTTTTGGCCAGGGCTGGGTTTGAACCTATCACCTCCAGCATATGGGGCTGGTGCCCTACTCCTTTGAGCCACAGGTGCCACCCACCAACCGTATTTTTCTAAGATCTATACGCCAACTGACAGAACTCATGGGGGAAATTTCATGGTCAAGTTCAAAGACTTAATTCTTTTAAAAACGTTTTTCCTTTAATTTAGAGTTTATACATTAAGAGGTTGATAACAGGTATTATGTAATGGTATGAAAATATATATTATGTTATATATATGTACCATGTGTATACACACACAAACCCCTAACCACACATTATGTCTAGAACTCTGTAAATGTTACACAGATTGAATCACAATGGTCTACTTTTCAAAAACACATAACAATTTTATTTGGTTGTAAAATTAAAGCCCTCATCACAGCCAGTAGGAACTGATATCCCAGCAACTTCTACCACAAGCCTGTGCCTCCAGTTAGACTAGCCTTCCCCGTCTACCAATTAACCATGCTAATTCACTGTGTCTCTAAGTTTGCATGTTTCAATATACCCCTTAACTTCTGAGGAAACTTCTGAAGAAACATAAGTTGTAGTTTTCTATGTTAAGTGTTTCTGGAAAATATATTCTAGCATTTCTTCCCTGGTGTATTACGATCAGTATTTTCAATAAGATTGAGTCATCAAAACCTACAACAAAAGAACATTAATTTTTTGTTCTCATCTTACTTTTAAAATTTGTACTTGTGAAAAGGTCCTCCTATGTCCCTGGATGAAAATTCGGACAGTCTCCTGGCTTCAGGCTGTTCTTGCTTGTCAAAAAATGCCTTTAATTATTTTCAGGAACATTCATAAAAACCTCAGGTTGTCTTTTGGATCATCCATTCCTATGAAATGGTCAAAAAAGTTTTTTTTTTTGAAGTTGAGGCTCCTGACTTTAGGCTGGCAGCCTAGGAAAGAGATATTCCGGGCTTCCTCTCTCACTCCCAGTGTCTTCTTCCTCACTAATGGGGCATTGCTATGTAATTATGTAACGTGGGTTATTAATGAAGGAGAGAAACAGGAGAAAGTCTTACTCTGCAGATGGAACTGTGCAACGCTGGTCTTTGGTTTTCTGGTAGCACCTGATGCTTAGTGCTCCGTCTCTTCCTATGGGCACTTCGGGTCCTGTGGAGCCTTTGCCTGCACTGCCACGGCAATCCCACCTGCTGCCTGGGATGTGACAATGAGTGATTCTCTGATTCTGCAGTGTCTCGGGATCCTTTGATGACTCTGGCAGCTGTTAAATGAGGCACTCCTTTCTAGAGGTCTTGTTAGGAAGAATACAAGATGACTTTAGTCCGATTTCTCTCAGGAGGATGAGGACCACACATTCAGCATCTTGGCTGTAGTGGATGGACCAGTCTTAATGGGGCAATGACTTTTCATTCACATCCTCCATTATGTCCAACAGTGTCACTTGCCCAAGGGATTTATCAGGCAGGAGTTCAGAGACTCCTATGGCGGTTAGTATATGTGTCAACTTGGTTAGGCTACCATGCTCAGTTATTCAGTCGGACACCAGTCTAGGTGTTGAAGTAAAGGAATTGTATGGAAGGAATTAACAGCCCACTTTTTTTTTTTTTTTT
>NW_003852429.1:13358164-13365753 GCF_000181295.1 Otolemur garnettii
CTCATCTTACTTCCCGCATACAATCTATTCCCTCCAATGCCATGCAAGAGTGTTGGTGTTATGTATGCTTTTCAAAAAAATCAAAACAAAACAAAGCAAAAATTATTCAAGGCCTATACACAGGATCACAAATTGAAAGGTATGATAGTAAAGCACATATATTTTTATTTACCTATGCCCGATTGAAGGTGTTTTGTTCCCGACTCAATTTTGCATTTTTAAAATTTAATTTCTTTCTTTCTTTCTTTTTTTTTTTTTACTCAAGTATCTATGAATTAACCACAACGATGTATTGCCAACATCAAAAGAGAAAGTAAACACAGTACTTGAACCTAAACCTGGTGCTAATTTCATTTTTTCCCATTTTCTCTGCTTGCCTGTTCTACCCTTTGTGAAACTTTGGCGGTTGAAATACCAGCTCCTGAGGAGGAAAACAAGAGGGTACTTCGCTTTAAAAACTGCTTCTGGCAATGGGTATTTAACGTTTTTGAGAAGTGATTTACAGGAAGAGATTTGATAAAATGGCAACATAGGAAGCAAAGTGGCAGGGACAGCAGCTTCCTCTCTCTCAGTGGCGGGAGCACTTACGGTAATTGGCAGACAAGTGGGAAACTCGGCTGGAAATAGGAGATTGATTTTCACTTCACCCCTCCCTGGGTCTTTTATATTTTGTAATTGTACCACGTTGTTAATATTTTTTGAAACATGACAAAATGAAAAATAACAGCATTTTTGAAAACAATTCAAAAATAAAATAATCATACATCAGACAGAATACGGATTTAACAAACCCTGTCTGTCTTGAAATGTGTTTAATATTTTTTTATATGTATACAAAAACTTCTGTCCAGCATGTAGTAAACAAATATTATATATCTGTTGAGCAAATTAAAAACAGGTTTAACAGCATGTGTCTGGTAATTAGAGGTCTTCCTCTTTTTCAAGTATAAACAAATTAAGAAAAAATATCTATTTCAAATCCATCTATCTCTCACTTTAACTTCCTTTCATTTTGTGTGGTAGTCTTTCCAGCATGGAACAACTATTTAAGAACCAATTTGAATCTCTTGCTTTTCTCCAGACATGGCAAATGATACGGAACGCACACAAGTCTGAGAGACAGGATAGAATTTATGTAAATTGGATTATGCTATGGGGGGAATGTTCAGTTCTAATCCCAAAGCCGTGGGACATGTAAACAATGGAACTGGAAATAATTCACCATCAGAAATTAAACAAATAATTTGCCAATGATGTTTCAATCAACATGTTTGAATGTAGAGACAAATATGCTACTAATATTCATTATCTTAGCTCTTGTGGGATCAGAAGTTCACAACCTACAGCTTCTTCTGCAGAGCCACTTTACACTTTGTGAGTCCCTCAGATAATCCACTCATCTCAGGTAAAACGTTGTCTCATCTGTTGTAGAAAATACTTCAGCTCTCTCGGTTGGTGATTTCAAACAATCACTAATTCTCCCTTGAAGACTGAACGGTGATGTTTTAACACCCTTACTAAACATGATAAAAAGATAATTCTCTGAAGACCAGTGCTTCCTTTGAGATGTACTGAATAAACTGGATAAAACCACATGTAAATATACGTGTGTGTGTTTATACACACACATAAATATAAATATATACAAAACCAATTGGTTGAAGAACTATTGATTCAACTGGGAATGCAGTCACCAGGATCTTCAAAACCAAACATGTTCTCAAGGAAGTGGACCAACATACTTCCACATCCTTTCTGTAGGGCCATGTGCCATTTCAGGATGGGAAATTAAAAGCTTAGAATTCAGACAAAGATTAATACAAAAATTTCAGAAAGTAAGCAGAGCCTTTGATAATGTAAAATAGATAAAAATTACAGTTTGGATAAAGTACTTTCTGTTAAGCAGGTGGTATCTTAGTAAATAAGGAGGTGTACAAATGTCAGTACCAGATTTCACAGTTTATCCTTTAACAGATAACCAACAAAGAGTCAACATCCTTTGGAGAAGAAGGTAGAAAGTTAAGGAAAACAGAAGTTAAAGTGAACTGCCTAACTTTTTAAATGGGTTACTGGTAACAACTAAAACCAGCAGACACAACTTGGGCCAGCACTTCCGCTCCTCATTATATAATTAGCAGAAGGATGTCTATGGAGGTGTGTAGGTAGATATATATTCTTAATAATGTTCATAGCACCAATATTCATAATTGTCAAAATTTGACAGTATTGTAAATATTCCCAAATCAATAAAAAATACATGTAAATAAATGATGTGGTATACTCTTACAGTGCCTGCAATCAGAAAGAAAGAACTAGGGTAAAGAAAGAAACTCAGAGGCTGAATCTCAAGTGAAAGAAACTAAAAGAATATTAACTGTGTGTGTGTGTGTGTATATATATATATATATATGTGGAGAGAGAGAGAGAGAAATATATATATATATGTAAATATATATACTATATATAGTGTATATAGGAAAAGGGGAAATATATATGTGTTTGTGTGTGTGTGTATATATAGATCGAGGAAAACCTAATGTATAGTGTTAAGTGTGAGTATGATGATGATCTGGGATCCAGAGCTGTTTAGGGGAAGCCTAACACAGGAGCCATTTCTTCTTTGATCCAGGTGATATTTATAGGGAGAAACTTTATTGACTTTTTTGACTTATGATTTATGAACTATACTACAGTTATGTGTACTTCAATAAAATATTTTATTTAACCTATATTAGGGAAAATTTCTTTGGAACAATAGAGATGGGAGATCCAAAGACTGTCATTGCTAACATGCAACTCTAATTCATGTGTGGGGAAGTTGTGCTACAAGCACCCCACTCTTTCTCCATGTTTGAGTTTCAACTTAGAATATTCTGATCTCTGTGTTAGGGCTGGCAAAGGATATGAAATCTTAATTGACCTACTTTACCATGTAGGAAGAGCAAGTAGTATGGATTAAAACAAACAGTGACATGCTCAGTGCACCCCAGAGCCGTCCAACACAGATCCTGGACATACTGTGTGGACGGCCCAGCATTGGTGAGGAAATGAAACTTGGAATAAAGAAAAACAGCACTGGGCATCATTCCTTTGCCGTGCAAGGAAGATACGGGAATGAGGTTTGTAGCACAGGTGAATATACAAGGTGTCCAGAAGAGGAGACTGAGGTAGCTGCCTAAAGCACCAAAAATGCTCAAATAATATGCAAGAAGTGACTGAGCATGGTGTACTTGGACATTGAGAGCCTCCAGATACGCAAGGTCTTGAGGTGCAGACTAAGGTTTGCAGTGGTGGATGCCATTTGGACAGAAGTCCAAGTGCAGAATCTCTGTGGATACCAATATTGATGAGATAAGCCAACCAGATAATTAATGTCTGCCATGTGGTCAGATGATCACCTCTGAAGCTGGGGTGTCACCATCATGCTTGCCCTATAACCCAGGCCTGGCCACAGGAAGAAATAGGATGGTGGGAAACACCGACTGATATAGAAAAATTTGAAATTGATTGAATTTGATTTTACCCAGTGAGACAAAGTTTTCTACTACTTGGTGTGATGCAGCAGCAGTATAAACGGTCACATGATTAAAAATCTGAATCTTGTAGAACTGCACAGGGAAGAAAGATGAGCAAGTGTATTCCAGGATGTCAGACAAGTCTCAGGGTGGGAAATAGCAGCAGGAAATCTGAGGAGCAGGATGTACAGAGGTAGAGTGTTCAGTGAGGAGGCTGGTGAGAAGTCTCAATAGATACCGTTTCAAGATCAGGAATCCAGTGCAGACCTCATCTTCTATTGTTTTCTCATTACACTAAGTTGTACTAGAATTTCAAAAGATATTGTGCTACAAGCCTAAAGATGCCAAAATGTCTGGATAAAACTCAGACAATTTGTTATAAGCTAATGAGAAAGATGTCCTACAGATGCATGAGTGGCGACCAAGTTACATAACACAGGCATTGAAAAAAATATCATGAAGAGTTCGATCAAGTAGGAAACCTTTTTTTAGGAAATGTTATGTATTTACATATAATTTTCTGCTCCTTTCTTTTCACCATTTGAATGACAGGAATAAAAGTGCTTTCTACACATAAATTATGAGCTCCTGCCTGTGTCTGGGAATGGAATTGTAGCAAAGTTAAAATGGTAGCATGATCCAGGAATCTTAATTTCAGTATTGGAGCATTCTATCTAAATACAGCATTGCCTCTATTGGCATCGAGGAGTTAGTAAAAATTCACCCAGCCCATCAGAAAATCTTTGTGGAGCACCAACTATTTCCCCTTAGAAAGACAGTGGTAAGATGATTTGGGGAGATTAATTTGGCAGTCAAATTATGAAAAAAGGGTGGTCTAACAGAAAGGCATTGCAACTTACAGTCATAGAATATGGCCAAGGTGATGGCAGTAGAATAAAGGAGAAGGTGGAAGAGGTCCCATGAAGGGAGGAGCAATTTTAGTTGGGTTGGACACTTAAGGTGAGAGAACTGGAGAGGAAATGGAGAATGTCCACCACTCTGAGAGCCTTAGAGAGGCAGAAGATGGTGGTGGGGATTACAGTAAGATTTTGGGGGGGGGCATCATTCTGATAGATTCTTGATGAGAACTAGAATTTGGAAGACTGATGCTGAAATGAATCATCTAGAAAAAGGAGATGGGAAACCACGGTAATACAGAAAGATGGAAGGCTATAAAAACAAACAGACAGACCCCCTTAGCGTGCACTTACTTAGATAATACAGCAGAAATGCAAGTCCCAGAGTCAGCTGCCCATTAGAGAGGAAGAGAGAAGGACAAGGTCATGTCCCACATGGCAGAGCCCAGGGAGAACGGAGCGCCAAGAGCAGGGCCACCACGTGAGTCCTCGGTGTCGGGGAGGATTGTGACGCAGGAACACCTGGGAATCTGATAGTGCGGTTGTATTGATTTCCTTCTACATACTCGGACAATTAAAGGGAAAGTGAACTGAGAGAGAAAAGTGATTTTCCCCACTTGGGGCACTTTTTTTTTCTTGTGATTTGACTGTAAAAAAAGAGGCAGAAAATGGTTGTTTTTCTGAATTCGCAGAAATGTCACTGTGGGGAAGATTAAAAGCTCTTTTATATGTAATAGTTGTTTTTCGTGAAAAAAGGAACTGATTTGCTTTTAAGCAGTGTTCATTGTTTTACACAGTAAGAAACGCAAATACAGTAAGGGAACAATTACTATACACTTACAAGCACTTGGAGCAGAAGGAGGAACGGTGGCTGAACTCATTTAAAAGGCAGAGAATTTGCTGCGCTTTATTCCACTGTAAACGTCATGGAGGTGAAGTTGAACCCTCACACACAGACAACGGCAGTGATTGCTGCGCCCGCCGTTTGAGGAAGCACAGGATTTTGACAAAGTACAGCAAAGAGAGAAGGGGTTAGGTGTGCCCGAGCAGTCAGAGGAAGGTGGCTGGAACTCTAACAGTTAACAATATATAACATTGGTGAAGTTCCTCACAAGAGAAGTGCAAGCTCCAAAGGCAAACTAATGTGTTACCCACGTGGGATTTTGTCAAGTGATAAATATATCCGCAGCGTCAGGCCCCTGAGAGATGAGCTAACCAATGTCACTGAGAATACTGACTATCCTTATAAAAACGAAGAGGGTCTAACACTTTACTAAATTTCCCCTGAATTTATACACACATATATGCATGTTTTATTACTTTTATTACCTATCTGAGACTTACTTTTCAAATTTTGTGATGGAATTTGTAAGCCTCATGTAAAATTACTATGCCATTAGGGATAAGATTAAAAGACAAATAATTATTTTAAATTCAAAGCCACTGTGTAGCAAAATACAGAGTAAACCTGGCTCAATAGTAATACCAGTCCAGAGGAAGAATTTTGACACAAATAATAAATAATTTATACATAAAAATATGGGAAAATTATCATAAAGAACTGAAAAATATAAACAGTCAAATCCAAATTTGGACAAATTTTATACATATTAAAATTACAAAGAAATTATGAAAATGGCTAAAAGCCATCAAGGACCCTAGAAGTATGATAAAGCATCAGACCACATTTCTCATTAAGATTGGCAAAAATGCATAGAGTGATTATGAAGACTAGGGAGCCCGGCCCTCTCTTACACGACTGCAAGGAAATGACACAGCAGCACCTTCGTAAAAACTGTAAGGAATATCTGAGACTTTTTAAATGTGTGTAGATTGTGTCCTAGTAATTCAGCTTCTAAAAATATACCTTGGTGAAAATGTTTTATGTTAACTTACCTTGGTCAACTCAAAAGCTATGCAAGTCAAAAGTGTTCGAGATGCCCGAGGTAGTGACAGAGAATGTATTGACAACAGTAACGAGAACACTGAGTTGGTATACCAGTCAACGAACTCAGTGAGGAAAGAAAATTAAATAATATTACTCTACTTTAAGGTGATAAAACAGAAGTTCAATGTTCTTAAGGATTTCCCTAAAATTTATAACACTTGGCAAAGGTGTTACCACTAAGCACCTTGCTCCCAGGTAAAGTTACTGCCGTTAGATCACCTGTAATGTGATATTTCACCAAAAGATCTGGCTGTGCACCGTCAGCAGACACGCGAGAGCCACACCTAACATTGAATTGCATTTGCTTAATTTCCAAAATCAGATTCATTCCCAGAAGAAGAGTTCTCAGCAATTATACTATTTAAAATTTTAAAAACTTTGAAAACAATTACCATATGAAGAGACCCGAGGTTATGTGGATGAATGGAAGCATTTCAACCTATAACACCTCCCTTTAAGATTCCTACAGGAAGGACCACAGGATTTGACCTTTTGTACCCTGGTATACTTGAAAAAATATCAGCAAGAAAAGTCTATCGTTGTTCTTTATATTAGCTCACATTTATCATGAGGTTTCTTTCACTTTGCAGAACAGAGCAGCACCCTGAATGCTGCCCAAGTGACCCAGTAAGTTAATTTATAGACATTAATGTCTGACTTAAAACTAGGAAGTGACTTAGAGTTTGACAAGAATAAAGACCACTATCCACGCTGCATGTCAGATCACTGAAGCTAACGCTACTCCTCATTCCTTTAAAAATTTCTATAGCAACTACTCTTTCTGATCATCCAAGAAATATGAAAATCCAAAAATTAGAATAAACATATTTTAATTGCCTGTTATTAGCACCATACGGACATAATTATGGTTCACATTTCAGTGTGTTTGTCTTATAAAACTTGCCATATGACTTTCTCCTAATTGATACAAATGGACTCTTTGCCCTCGTTTTTGCTCATTTGCTTGTTGCCTTTCATCAGCCACATTATCTGGAGATATAACTTTTTTAATTGTGTAACTTCAAAGTTTATTTTATGATATTGTTGTTATAGTTCCTTTTGCTCTTGCTAGAGTTGATATAAGCTTCCAGAAATACCACAAAACTTGGTGGACTTAACACCATAAAATGAACTAATTTTACCTTAGATGTCACTGACCATTTATCTGCCATCAAAGTGCTGTTTTGATATGATAAAGAAAATCTTTGTAGCAAGAAAAGGTTTTTCTTCAGAAATGGAATTTATCTTTTTACTATCTCCTAAATTACC